>NC_053391.1:677581439-677670156 GCF_905171765.1 Bufo bufo | reverse complement strand
GACCCACTTCACCACCAATGACTGGGCCTCCATGCGAGACCTGTGTGCCCTGTTGCGCTGTTTCGAGTACTCCACCAACATGGCCAGTGGCGATGACGCCGTTATCAGCGTTACAATACCACTTCTATGTCTCCTTGAGAAAACACTTAGGGCGATGATGGAAGAGGAGGTGGCCCAGGAGGAAGAGGAGGAAGAGGGGTCATTTTTAGCACTTTCAGGCCAGTCTCTTCGAAGTGACTCAGAGGGAGGTTTTTTGCAACAGCAGAGGCCAGGTACAAATGTGGTCAGACAGGGCCCACTACTGGAGGACGAGGAGGACGAGGATGAGGAGGAGGTGGAGGAGGATGAGGATGAAGCATGTTCACAGCGGGGTGGCACCCAAAGCAGCTCGGGCCCATCACTGGTGCGTGGCTGGGGGGAAACACAGGACGATGACGATACGCCTCCCACAGAGGACAGCTTGTCCTTACCTCTGGGCAGCCTGGCACACATGAGCGACTACATGCTGCAGTGCCTGCGCAACGACAGCAGAGTTGCCCACATTTTAACGTGTGCGGACTACTGGGTTGCCACCCTGCTGGATCCCCGGTACAAAGACAATGTGCCCACCTTACTTCCTACACTGGAGCGTGATAGGAAGATGCGTGAGTACAAGCGCACGTTGGTAGACGCGCTACTGAGAGCATTCCCAAATGTCACAGGAGAACCAGTAGAAGCCCAAGGCGAAGGCAGAGGAGGAGCAAGAGGTCGCCAACGCAGCTGTGTCACGCCCAGCTCCTCTGAGGGCAGGGTTAGCATGGCAGAGATGTGGAAAAGTTTTGTCAACACGCCACAGCTAAGTGCACCACCACCTGATACGGAACGTGTTAGCTTGAGGCAACATTTCACTAACATGGTGGAACAGTACCTGTGCACACCCCTCCACGTACTGACTGATAGTTCGGCCCCATTCAACTTCTGGGTCTCCAAATTGTCCACGTGGCCAGAGCTAGCCTTTTATGCCTTGGAGGTGCTGGCCTGCCCGGCGGCCAGCGTTTTGTCTGAACGTGTATTCAGCACGGCAGGGGGCGTCATTACAGACAAACGCAGCCGCCTGTCTACAGCCAATGTGGACAAGCTGACGTTCATAAAAATGAACCAGGCATGGATCCCACAGGACCTGTCCATCCCTTGTGCAGATTAGATATTAACTACCTCCCCTTAACAATATATTATTCTACTCCAGGGCACTTCCTCATTCAATACTATTTTTAATTTCATTTTACCATTATATTGCGGGGCAACCCAAAGTTGAATGAACCTCTCCTCTGTCTGGGTGCCGGGGCCTAAATGTGTGACAGTGGCCTGTTCCAGTGGTGGGTGACGTGAAGCCTGATTCTCTGCTATGACATGAATACAGATTCTGCGCTGACATAAGGCCAGATTCTCTGTTACTGGACCGCTCTCCTCTGCCTGGGTGCCTGGGCCTAAATGTGTGACAGTGGCCTGTTCCAGTGGTGGCTGACGTGAAGCCTGATTCTCTGCTATGACATGAAGACAGATTCTGCGATGACATAAGGCCAGATTCTCTGTTACGGGACCGCTCTCCTCTGTCTGGGTGCCGGGGCCTAAATGTGTGACAGTGGCCTGTTCCAGTGGTGGGTGACATGAAGCCTGATTCTCTGCTATGACATGAATACAGATTCTGCGCTGACATAAGGCCAGATTCTCTATTACGGGACCTCTCTCCTCTGCCTGGGTGCCTGGGCCTAAATGTGTGACAGTGGCCTGTTCCAGTGGTGGCTGACGTGAAGCCTGATTCTCTGCTATGACATGAAGACAGATTCTGCGCTGACATAAGGCCAGATTCTCTGTTACGGGACCGCTCTCCTCTGTCTGGGTGCCGGGGCCTAAATTTGTGACAGTGGCCTGTTCCAGTGGCGGGTGACGTGAAGCCTGATTCTCTGCTATGACATTAATACAGATTCTGCGCTGACATAAGGCCAGATTCTCTGTTACGGGACCTCTCTCCTCTGCCTGGGTGCCTGGGCCTAAATGTGTGACAGTGGCCTGTTCCAGTGGTGGGTGACGTGAAGCCTGATTCTCTGCTATGAAATGAATACAGATTCTGCGCTGACATAAGGCCAGATTCTCTGTTACGGGACCTCTCTCCTCTGCCTGGGTGCCTAGGCCTAAATGTGTGACAGTGGCCTGTTCCAGTGGTGGGTGACGTGAAGCCTGATTCTCTGCTATGACATGAATACAGATTCTGCGCTGACATAAGGCCAGATTCTCTGTTACGGGACCGCTCTCCTCTGTCTGGGTGCCGGGGCCTAAATGTGTGACAGTGGCCTGTTCCAGTGGTGGGTGACGTGAAGCCTGATTCTCTGCTATGACATGAATACAGATTCTGCGCTGACATAAGGCCAGATTGTCTGTTACGGGACCGCTCTCCTCTGTCTGGGTGCCGGGGCCTAAATGTGTGACAGTGGCCTGTTCCAGTGGTGGGTGACGTGAAGCCTGATTCTCTGCTATGACATGAATACAGATTCTGCGCTGACATAAGGCCAGATTCCCTGTTACGGGACCTCTCTCCTCTGCCTGGGTGCCTGGGCCTAAATGTGTGACAGTGGCCTGTTCCAGTGGTGGGTGACGTGAAGCCTGATTCTCTGCTATGAAATGAATACAGATTCTGCGCTGACATAAGGCCAGATTCTCTGTTACAGGACCGCTCTCCTCTGTCTGGGTGCCGGGTCCTAAATGTGTGACAGTGGCCTGTTCCAGTGGTGGGTGACGTGAAGCCTGATTCTCTGCTATGACATGAAGACAGATTCTGCGATGACATAAGCCCAGATTCTCTGTTACGGGACCGCTCTCCTCTGTCTGGGTGCCGGGGCCTAAATGTGTGACAGTGGCCTGTTCCAGTGGTGGGTGACGTGAAGCCTGATTCTCTGCTATGACATGAATACAGATTCTGCGCTGACATAAGGCCAGATTCTCTATTACGGGACCTCTCTCCTCTGCCTGGGTGCCTGGGCCTAAATGTGTGACAGTGGCCTGTTCCAGTGGTGGCTGACGTGAAGCCTGATTCTCTGCTATGACATGAAGACAGATTCTGCGCTGACATAAGGCCAGATTCTCTGTTACGGGACCGCTCTCCTCTGTCTGGGTGCCGGGGCCTAAATTTGTGACAGTGGCCTGTTCCAGTGGCGGGTGACGTGAAGCCTGATTCTCTGCTATGACATTAATACAGATTCTGCGCTGACATAAGGCCAGATTCTCTGTTACGGGACCTCTCTCCTCTGCCTGGGTGCCTGGGCCTAAATGTGTGACAGTGGCCTGTTCCAGTGGTGGGTGACGTGAAGCCTGATTCTCTGCTATGAAATGAATACAGATTCTGCGCTGACATAAGGCCAGATTCTCTGTTACGGGACCTCTCTCCTCTGCCTGGGTGCCTAGGCCTAAATGTGTGACAGTGGCCTGTTCCAGTGGTGGGTGACGTGAAGCCTGATTCTCTGCTATGACATGAATACAGATTCTGCGCTGACATAAGGCCAGATTCTCTGTTACGGGACCGCTCTCCTCTGTCTGGGTGCCGGGGCCTAAATGTGTGACAGTGGCCTGTTCCAGTGGTGGGTGACGTGAAGCCTGATTCTCTGCTATGACATGAATACAGATTCTGCGCTGACATAAGGCCAGATTCTCTGTTACGGGACCTCTCTCCTCTGCCTGGGTGCCTGGGCCTAAATGTGTGACAGTGGCCTGTTCCAGTGGTGGGTGATGTGAAGCCTGATTCTCTGCTATGAAATGAATACAGATTCTGCGCTGACATAAGGCCAGATTCTCTGTTACGGGACTGCTCTCCTCTGTCTGGGTGCCGGGGCCTAAATGTGTGACAGTGGCCTGTTCCAGTGGTGGGTGACGTGAAGCCTGATTCTCTGCTATGACATGAATACAGATTCTGCGCTGACATAAGGCCAGATTCTCTGTTACGGGACCTCTCTCCTCTGCCTGGGTGCCTGGGCCTAAATGTGTGACAGTGGCCTGTTCCAGTGGTGGGTGACGTGAAGCCTGATTCTCTGCTATGACATGAATACAGATTCTGCGCTGACATAAGGCCAGATTCTCTGTTACGGGACCGCTCTCCTCTGTCTGGGTGCCGGGGCCTAAATGTGTGACAGTGGCCTGTTCCAGTGGTGGGTGACGTGAAGCCTGATTCTCTGCTATGACATGAAGACAGATTCTGCGATGACATAAGCCCAGATTCTCTGTTACGGGACCTCTCTCCTCTGCCTGGGTGCCTGGGCCTAAATGTGTGACAGTGGCCTGTTCCAGTGGTGGGTGACGTGAAGCCTGATTCTCTGCTATGAAATGAATACAGATTCTGCGCTGACATAAGGCCAGATTCTCTGTTACGGGACCGCTCTCCTCTGTCTGGGTGCCGGGTCCTAAATGTGTGACAGTGGCCTGTTCCAGTGGTGGGTGACGTGAAGCCTGATTCTCTGCTATGACATGAAGACAGATTCTGCGATGACATAAGCCCAGATTCTCTGTTACGGGACCGCTCTCCTCTGTCTGGGTGCCGGGGCCTAAATTTGTGACAGTGGCCTGTTCCAGTGGCGGGTGACGTGAAGCCTGATTCTCTGCTATGACATGAATACAGATTCTGCGCTGACATAAGGCCAGATTCTCTGTTACGGGACCTCTCTCCTCTGCCTGGGTGCCTGGGCCTAAATGTGTGACAGTGGCCTGTTCCAGTGGTGGGTGACGTGAAGCCTGATTCTCTGCTATGAAATGAATACAGATTCTGCGCTGACATAAGGCCAGATTCTCTGTTACGGGACCTCTCTCCTCTGCCTGGGTGCCTAGGCCTAAATGTGTGACAGTGGCCTGTTCCAGTGGTGGGTGACGTGAAGCCTGATTCTCTGCTATGACATGAATACAGATTCTGCGCTGACATAAGGCCAGATTCTCTGTTACGGGACCGCTCTCCTCTGTCTGGGTGCCGGGGCCTAAATGTGTGACAGTGGCCTGTTCCAGTGGTGGGTGACGTGAAGCCTGATTCTCTGCTATGACATGAATACAGATTCTGCGCTGACATAAGGCCAGATTCTCTGTTACGGGACCTCTCTCCTCTGCCTGGGTGCCTGGGCCTAATTGTGTGACAGTGGCCTGTTCCAGTGGTGGGTGATGTGAAGCCTGATTCTCTGCTATGAAATGAATACAGATTCTGCGCTGACATAAGGCCAGATTCTCTGTTACGGGACTGCTCTCCTCTGTCTGGGTGCCGGGGCCTAAATGTGTGACAGTGGCCTGTTCCAGTGGTGGGTGACGTGAAGCCTGATTCTCTGCTATGACATGAATACAGATTCTGCGCTGACATAAGGCCAGATTCTCTGTTACGGGACCTCTCTCCTCTGCCTGGGTGCCTGGGCCTAAATGTGTGACAGTGGCCTGTTCCAGTGGTGGGTGACGTGAAGCCTGATTCTCTGCTATGACATGAATACAGATTCTGCGCTGACATAAGGCCAGATTCTCTATTACGGGACCTCTCTCCTCTGCCTGGGTGCCTGGGCCTAAATGTGTGACAGTGGCCTGTTCCAGTGGTGGCTGACGTGAAGCCTGATTCTCTGCTATGACATGAAGACAGATTCTGCGCTGACATAAGGCCAGATTCTCTGTTACGGGACCGCTCTCCTCTGTCTGGGTGCCGGGGCCTAAATTTGTGACAGTGGCCTGTTCCAGTGGCGGGTGACGTGAAGCCTGATTCTCTGCTATGACATGAATACAGATTCTGCGCTGACATAAGGCCAGATTCTCTGTTACGGGACCTCTCTCCTCTGCCTGGGTGCCTGGGCCTAAATGTGTGACAGTGGCCTGTTCCAGTGGTGGGTGACGTGAAGCCTGATTCTCTGCTATGAAATGAATACAGATTCTGCGCTGACATAAGGCCAGATTCTCTGTTACGGGACCTCTCTCCTCTGCCTGGGTGCCTAGGCCTAAATGTGTGACAGTGGCCTGTTCCAGTGGTGGGTGACGTGAAGCCTGATTCTCTGCTATGACATGAATACAGATTCTGCGCTGACATAAGGCCAGATTCTCTGTTACGGGACCGCTCTCCTCTGTCTGGGTGCCGGGGCCTAAATGTGTGACAGTGGCCTGTTCCAGTGGTGGGTGACGTGAAGCCTGATTCTCTGCTATGACATGAATACAGATTCTGCGCTGACATAAGGCCAGATTCTCTGTTACGGGACCTCTCTCCTCTGCCTGGGTGCCTGGGCCTAAATGTGTGACAGTGGCCTGTTCCAGTGGTGGGTGATGTGAAGCCTGATTCTCTGCTATGAAACGAATACAGCTTCTGCGCTGACATAAGGCCAGATTCTCTGTTACGGGACTGCTCTCCTCTGTCTGGGTGCCGGGGCCTAAATGTGTGACAGTGGCCTGTTCCAGTGGTGGGTGACGTGAAGCCTGATTCTCTGCTATGACATGAATACAGATTCTGCGCTGACATAAGGCCAGATTCTCTGTTACGGGACCTCTCTCCTCTGCCTGGGTGCCTGGGCCTAAATGTGTGACAGTGGCCTGTTCCAGTGGTGGGTGACGTGAAGCCTGATTCTCTGCTATGACATGAATACAGATTCTGCGCTGACATAAGGCCAGATTCTCTGTTACGGGACCGCTCTCCTCTGTCTGGGTGCCGGGGCCTAAATGTGTGACAGTGGCCTGTTCCAGTGGTGGGTGACGTGAAGCCTGATTCTCTGCTATGACATGAAGACAGATTCTGCGATGACATAAGCCCAGATTCTCTGTTACGGGACCTCTCTCCTCTGCCTGGGTGCCTGGGCCTAAATGTGTGACAGTGGCCTGTTCCAGTGGTGGGTGACGTGAAGCCTGATTCTCTGCTATGAAATGAATACAGATTCTGCGCTGACATAAGGCCAGATTCTCTGTTACGGGACCGCTCTCCTCTGTCTGGGTGCCGGGTCCTAAATGTGTGACAGTGGCCTGTTCCAGTGGTGGGTGACGTGAAGCCTGATTCTCTGCTATGACATGAAGACAGATTCTGCGCTGACATAAGGCCAGATTCTCTGTTACGGGACCGCTCTCCTCTGTCTGGGTGCCGGGGCCTAAATTTGTGACAGTGGCCTGTTCCAGTGGCGGGTGACGTGAAGCCTGATTCTCTGCTATGACATGAATACAGATTCTGCGCTGACATAAGGCCAGATTCTCTGTTACGGGACCTCTCTCCTCTGCCTGGGTGCCTGGGCCTAAATGTGTGACAGTGGCCTGTTCCAGTGGTGGGTGACGTGAAGCCTGATTCTCTGCTATGAAATGAATACAGATTCTGCGCTGACATAAGGCCAGATTCTCTGTTACGGGACCTCTCTCCTCTGCCTGGGTGCCTAGGCCTAAATGTGTGACAGTGGCCTGTTCCAGTGGTGGGTGACGTGAAGCCTGATTCTCTGCTATGACATGAATACAGATTCTGCGCTGACATAAGGCCAGATTCTCTGTTACGGGACCGCTCTCCTCTGTCTGGGTGCCGGGGCCTAAATGTGTGACAGTGGCCTGTTCCAGTGGTGGGTGACGTGAAGCCTGATTCTCTGCTATGACATGAATACAGATTCTGCGCTGACATAAGGCCAGATTCTCTGTTACGGGACCTCTCTCCTCTGCCTGGGTGCCTGGGCCTAATTGTGTGACAGTGGCCTGTTCCAGTGGTGGGTGATGTGAAGCCTGATTCTCTGCTATGAAATGAATACAGATTCTGCGCTGACATAAGGCCAGATTCTCTGTTACGGGACTGCTCTCCTCTGTCTGGGTGCCGGGGCCTAAATGTGTGACAGTGGCCTGTTCCAGTGGTGGGTGACGTGAAGCCTGATTCTCTGCTATGACATGAATACAGATTCTGCGCTGACATAAGGCCAGATTCTCTGTTACGGGACCTCTCTCCTCTGCCTGGGTGCCTGGGCCTAAATGTGTGACAGTGGCCTGTTCCAGTGGTGGGTGACGTGAAGCCTGATTCTCTGCTATGACATGAATACAGATTCTGCGCTGACATAAGGCCAGATTCTCTGTTACGGGACCGCTCTCCTCTGTCTGGGTGCCGGGGCCTAAATGTGTGACAGTGGCCTGTTCCAGTGGTGGGTGACGTGAAGCCTGATTCTCTGCTATGACATGAAGACAGATTCTGCGCTGACATAAGGCCAGATTCTCTGTTACGGGACCTCTCTCCTCTGCCTGGGTGCCTGGGCCTAAATGTGTGACAGTGGCCTGTTCCAGTGGTGGGTGACGTGAAGCCTGATTCTCTGCTATGACATGAATACAGATTCTGCGCTGACATAAGGCCAGATTCTCTGTTACGGGACCGCTCTCCTCTGTCTGGGTACCGGGGCCTAAATGTGTGACAGTGGCCTGTTCCAGTGGTGGGTGACGTGAAGCCTGATTCTCTGCTATGACATGAAGACAGATTCTGCGCTGACATAAGGCCAGATTCTCTGTTACGGGACCTCTCTCCTCTGCCTGGGTGCCTGGGCCTAAATGTGTGACAGTGGCCTTTTCCAGTGGTGGGTGACGTGAAGCCTGATTCTCTGCTATGACATGAAGACAGATTCTGCGCTGACATAAGGCCAGATTCTCTGTTACGGGACCTCTCTCCTCTGCCTGGGTGCCTGGGCCTAAATGTGTGACAGTGGCCTGTTTCAGTGGTGGGTGACGTGAAGCCTGATTCTCTGCTATGACATGAAGACAGATTCTGCGCTGACATAAGGCCAGATTCTCTGTTACGGGACCTCTCCCCTCTGCCTGGGTGCCTGGGCCTAAATGTGTGACAGTGGCCTGTTCCAGTGGTGGGTGACGTGAAGCCTGATTCTCTGCTATGACATGAAGACAGATTCTGCGCTGACATAAGGCCAGATTCTCTGTTACGGGACCTCTCTCCTCTGCCTGGGTGCCTGGGCCTAAATGTGTGACAGTGGCCTGTTCCAGTGGTGGCTGACGTGAAGCCTGATTCTCTGCTATGACATGAAGACAGATTCTGCGATGACATAAGGCCAGATTCTCTGTTACGGGACCGCTCTCCTCTGTCTGGGTGCCGGGGCCTAAATGTGTGACAGTGGCCTGTTCCAGTGGTGGGTGACATGAAGCCTGATTCTCTGCTATGACATGAATACAGATTCTGCGCTGACATAAGGCCAGATTCTCTATTACGGGACCTCTCTCCTCTGCCTGGGTGCCTGGGCCTAAATGTGTGACAGTGGCCTGTTCCAGTGGTGGCTGACGTGAAGCCTGATTCTCTGCTATGACATGAAGACAGATTCTGCGCTGACATAAGGCCAGATTCTCTGTTACGGGACCGCTCTCCTCTGTCTGGGTGCCGGGGCCTAAATGTGTGACAGTGGCCTGTTCCAGTGGCGGGTGACGTGAAGCCTGATTCTCTGCTATGACATTAATACAGATTCTGCGCTGACATAAGGCCAGATTCTCTGTTACGGGACCTCTCTCCTCTGCCTGGGTGCCTGGGCCTAAATGTGTGACAGTGGCCTGTTCCAGTGGTGGGTGACGTGAAGCCTGATTCTCTGCTATGAAATGAATACAGATTCTGCGCTGACATAAGGCCAGATTCTCTGTTACGGGACCTCTCTCCTCTGCCTGGGTGCCTAGGCCTAAATGTGTGACAGTGGCCTGTTCCAGTGGTGGGTGACGTGAAGCCTGATTCTCTGCTATGACATGAATACAGATTCTGCGCTGACATAAGGCCAGATTCTCTGTTACGGGACCGCTCTCCTCTGTCTGGGTGCCGGGGCCTAAATGTGTGACAGTGGCCTGTTCCAGTGGTGGGTGACGTGAAGCCTGATTCTCTGCTATGACATGAATACAGATTCTGCGCTGACATAAGGCCAGATTGTCTGTTACGGGACCGCTCTCCTCTGTCTGGGTGCCGGGGCCTAAATGTGTGACAGTGGCCTGTTCCAGTGGTGGGTGACGTGAAGCCTGATTCTCTGCTATGACATGAATACAGATTCTGCGCTGACATAAGGCCAGATTCCCTGTTACGGGACCTCTCTCCTCTGCCTGGGTGCCTGGGCCTAAATGTGTGACAGTGGCCTGTTCCAGTGGTGGGTGACGTGAAGCCTGATTCTCTGCTATGAAATGAATACAGATTCTGCGCTGACATAAGGCCAGATTCTCTGTTACGGGACCGCTCTCCTCTGTCTGGGTGCCGGGTCCTAAATGTGTGACAGTGGCCTGTTCCAGTGGTGGGTGACGTGAAGCCTGATTCTCTGCTATGACATGAAGACAGATTCTGCGATGACATAAGCCCAGATTCTCTGTTACGGGACCGCTCTCCTCTGTCTGGGTGCCGGGGCCTAAATGTGTGACAGTGGCCTGTTCCAGTGGTGGGTGACGTGAAGCCTGATTCTCTGCTATGACATGAATACAGATTCTGCGCTGACATAAGGCCAGATTCTCTATTACGGGACCTCTCTCCTCTGCCTGGGTGCCTGGGCCTAAATGTGTGACAGTGGCCTGTTCCAGTGGTGGGTGACGTGAAGCCTGATTCTCTGCTATGACATGAAGACAGATTCTGCGCTGACATAAGGCCAGATTCTCTGTTACGGGACCGCTCTCCTCTGTCTGGGTGCCGGGGCCTAAATTTGTGACAGTGGCCTGTTCCAGTGGCGGGTGACGTGAAGCCTGATTCTCTGCTATGACATGAAGACAGATTCTGCGCTGACATAAGGCCAGATTCTCTGTTACGGGACCTCTCTCCTCTGCCTGGGTGCCTGGGCCTAAATGTGTGACAGTGGCCTGTTCCAGTGGTGGGTGACGTGAAGCCTGATTCTCTGCTATGAAATGAATACAGATTCTGCGCTGACATAAGGCCAGATTCTCTGTTACGGGACCTCTCTCCTCTGCCTGGGTGCCTAGGCCTAAATGTGTGACAGTGGCCTGTTCCAGTGGTGGGTGACGTGAAGCCTGATTCTCTGCTATGACATGAATACAGATTCTGCGCTGACATAAGGCCAGATTCTCTGTTACGGGACTGCTCTCCTCTGTCTGGGTGCCGGGGCCTAAATGTGTGACAGTGGCCTGTTCCAGTGGTGGGTGACGTGAAGCCTGATTCTCTGCTATGACATGAATACAGATTCTGCGCTGACATAAGGCCAGATTCTCTGTTACGGGACCGCTCTCCTCTGTCTGGGTGCCGGGGCCTAAATGTGTGACAGTGGCCTGTTCCAGTGGTGGGTGACGTGAAGCCTGATTCTCTGCTATGACATGAAGACAGATTCTGCGCTGACATAAGGCCAGATTCTCTGTTACGGGACCTCTCTCCTCTGCCTGGGTGCCTGGGCCTAAATGTGTGACAGTGGCCTGTTCCAGTGGTGGGTGACGTGAAGCCTGATTCTCTGCTATGACATGAAGACAGATTCTGCGCTGACATAAGGCCAGATTCTCTGTTACGGGACCTCTCTCCTCTGCCTGGGTGCCTGGGCCTAAATGTGTGACAGTGGCCTGTTCCAGTGGTGGGTGACGTGAAGCCTGATTCTCTGCTATGACATGAAGACAGATTCTGCGCTGACATAAGGCCAGATTCTCTGTTACGGGACCGCTCTCCTCTGTCTGGGTGCCGGGGCCTAAATGTGTGACAGTGGCCTGTTCCAGTGGTGGGTGACGTGAAGCCTGATTCTCTGCTATGACATGAAGACTGATTCTGCGCTGACATGAAGCCAGATTCTCTGCTATGGCATGAAGAGACTGATTCTCTGCTGACATGAAGCCAGATTCTCTGCTATGGGACCTCTGTCCAATTGATATTGGTTCATTTTTATTTTTTTTATTTTAATTTTAATTCATTTCCCTATCCACATTTGTTTGCAGGGGATTTACCTACATGTTGCTGCCTTTTGCAGCCCTCTAGCTCTTTCCTGGGCTGTTTTACAGCCTTTTTAGTGCCCAAAAGTTCGGGTCCCCATTGACTTCAATGGGGTTCGGGTTCGGGACGACGTTCGGTTCGGGTTCGGATCCCGAACCCGAACATTTACGGGAAGTTCGGCCGAACTTCTCGAACCCGAACATTTAGGTGTTCGCTCAACTCTATCCATGGAACATAGGGTATGTTCGTAAATTGGACTAAAATCTAACATTTATTTCCACAGCAAAAGTTCACAACTGACCCTCGGATTTCCATCACAGATGTACGGTTTGGACTGATGTTGTTAATCTTTTCTTTATGACTTCTGCAGCAGATGAGATCAACCAAACTATTGTAGAAAGTTCTGTTCCCCATTATATGGGGAGATAGCAGTCGTCGCTACATGAACTTTTGCACTTTCCATAAAGTTATTTTCAAGAATTCATCTTAACTTTTTGTACTGTATCAACAAAACATTTCCTAAAGGATCAGTGAACATAAATTAAGGCAACATCTCCAGACACGATAAAGAAACATCTTTTCCCCGTAGTAATCCTGTAAGTGACATTCCGAGAAACCTTTATTAATATAAGATTGCCAGAAATATCTCTTCTCATATTTTCTAAAACTCTTCCTCTTTTAGGATTGCAGTGAAAAAGCCACAGAACATCAATGTATCTGTCTGTCTGTCTGTCTATCTATCTATCTATCTATCTATATCCATTCATCCATCTCATATCCATTTGTGAATATTATTATCTAATATCTATCTAGCATCAATGGATAGATAGATAGATAGATATCCAACCATCCACCCATGTACATGATCTCATATCTATCTATCTATTTGTATATCTATTAAATCGATCATGAGCAAACCCAAACTGGAAAGTTTGGGTTCGAACCGAACATCGTGGGGTCCCGGCACCCGAACACGTACTTTGCCAGCAAAAGTCCATGTTCAGGTTTGGTGTTCCGATTCTAAATAAAGCTTGTTGATTAGCTTTTAAGCTGTGGGCACTTGGAAGCCATCGTAGTCATGCCTAGTATTGGCATGGCTGTGATTGGCCCGTGCACCATGTGACCATGCATGAATAAATGCTGGATCACATGGTGCGCTGCCAATCTGCTCTGACTAGTGTAGGGACAGGACACTACTGCAGTGATTGCACAGTGTTATGCTTTTCATCTGTCTGTTAATTCTGTCGGTGACATAAACCCATTTTTTGGGGTGCAAAACACGTCATTTGCATCCGTGACACTGAAATACAATAGTTAATCATGCTGTTAATTTTGTGGGTGCCCTCAAAGAATGAGGAGAGCATCAAATTTGATTCAACTTTATTGTCATTACACATGTATACATGCATCTAATCAGAAGTGCAAAGAGCAGCAAGTGCAATAAAAAACACGTTATATACAGACAAGGAGAGTGTAGAAAGTAGGAATAGTTATGTACAGATTATGTACAACTAAGTTAAGTATACAGGTGTTTATATTTCTATAGAGAGAGCAAATATACAGATGTGCTGATGTATACATACAGTGGATATAAAAAGTCTACACACCCCTGTTAAAATGTCAGGTTTCTGTGATGTAAAAAAAAATGAGACAAAGATAAATCATTTCAGAACTTTTTCCACCTTTAATGTGACCTATAAACTGTACAACTCAATTGAAAAACAAACTGAAATCTTTTAGGTAGAGGGAAGAAAAAATATAAACAAAAAAATAATGTGGTTGCATAAGTGTGCACACCCTTAAACTAATACATTGTTGAAGCACCTTTTGATTTTATTACAGCACTCAGTCTTTTTGGGTATGAGTCTATCAGCATGGCACATTTTGACTTGGCAAGATTTGCCCACTCTTCTTTGCAAAAACACTCCAACTCTGTCAGATTGCGAGGGCATCTCCTGTGCACAGCCCTCTTTAGATCACCCCACAGATTTTCAATCAGATTCAGGTCTGGGCTCTGGCTGGGCCATTCCAAAACTTTAATCTTCTTCTGGTGAAGCCATTCCTTTGTTGATTTGGATGTATGCTTTGGGTCGTTGTCATGCTGAAAGATGAAGTTCCTCTTCATGTTCAGCTTTCTAGCAGAAGCCTGAAGGTTTTGTGCCAATATTGACTGGTATTTGGAACTGTTCATAATTCCCTCTAGCTTAACTAAGGCCCCAGTTCCAGCTGAAGAAAAACAGCCCCTTGGCATGATGCTGCCACCACCATGCTTCACTGTGGGGATGGTGTTGTTTTTGCGCCAAACACATCTTTTGGAATTATGGCCAAAAAGTTCAACCTTGGTTTCATCAGACCATAACACCTTTTCCCACATGCTTTTGGGAGACTTCAGATGTGTTTTTGCAAAATGTAGCCTGACTTGGATGTTTTTCTTTGTAAGAAAAGGCTTTCGTCTTGCCACTCTACCCCATAGTCCAGACATATGAAGAATACAGGAGATTGTTGTCACATCTACCACACATCCAGTACTTGCCAGATATTCCTGCAGCTCCTTTAATGTTGCTGTAGGCCTCTTGGTAGCCTCCTAGACCAGTTTTCTTCTAGTCTTTTCATCAATTTTATAGGGACGTCCAGTTCTTGGTAATGTCACTGCTGTGCCATATTTTCTCCACTTGACGATGACTGTCTTCATGTTCCATGGTATATCTAATGCCTTGGAAATTATTTTGTACCCTTCTCCTGACTGATACCTTCTAACAATGAGATTGGAAGCTCTCTGTGGACCATGGCTTTTGCGACTAATAAAGTTTCAGGAAAGACCAACTAGAGCAGTTGAACTTAATTTGGGGTTAATCAGAGGCACTTTTAATGATGGCCGGTGTTTGCTGACTCCTATTAAACATGATTTTGAATGTGATTGCTTAATTATGAGCACAGCTACATCCCCAGTTATAAGACTTATGCAACCTTATTATTTTTTTTTTGTTTGTTTTCTTCCCACCACCTAAAAGATTTCAGTTTGTTTTTCAATTGAGTTGTACAGTTTATAGGTCACATTAAAGGTGGAAAAAGTACTGAAATGATTTATCTTTGTCTCATTTTTTACAGCACAGAAACCTGACATTTTAACAGGGATGTGTAGACTTTTTTATATCCACTGTATATACAGATGAACTGTTTTATATTGCTATACAGACGACAAATATACAGATGTAGTATGAACAAGTATACAGATGTGCTACGTATATACAAATTTACAGATGTATAGTAAACAGATCTGCAGAGTGCTCTGAATATAGCTCCAGAAGTGGAAGAGTAGCGCTATGGACAGACTATAATAGTGAACAGTGTAAGTATAAGTACATACTATAGCAGAGACTTATGCTATGACAGTGTCCCAACTATAGCAGTAACCAATGTGAACATACCGTGAATGTTGAGAATGAATGATAGTCATGATCATGGTCATTGGGAAGAATGGAGGGGAGGAGGAGTGTGGAGGGTTAAGTGAGTATGGATGTAAGGGTTCAGCGGGGGACTGAGTTCAGTAGGGTGACAGCTGTGGGGAAGAAACTGTTCCTAAACCTGACGGTTTTAGTCTGAAGGCTCCTGTAGCGCCTTCTGGAAGGAAGGAGCTGGAAGAGTTTATTGGCAGGATGAGAGGAGTCCCTAAGAATGATGCGTGCCCGGCGTAGACATCTCTTCTTGTGAACATCCTCAATAGTAGGAAGTGGAGTCCCTGTGACGCGTTGGGCGGTTTTCACCACCCGCTGCAGTGCCTTGCGGTCAGCAACAGAGCAATTCCCATACCAGACTGTAACACAGTTGGTCAGGATGCTCTTTAGATAGAAATTACCCAGTATGTCAGCAGACAGATGGTTTTTCTTCAGTGTCCTCAAAAAAAGAGGCGCTGATGTGCCTTCTTGACCAGGCTGGAGATGTTGGTTGACCAGGACAGATTCTCAGAGATGTAGGTCCCCAGGAACTTAAAGCTGGAAACCTGTTCAACAGCCGTGCCATTTATGTGGATGGGGTCATGGGTGTCTCTCTTCTCCTTCCTGAAGTCCACAATAAGCTCTTTTGTTTTGCTGGTATTCAGGAGCAGGTTATTGTCAGCCCACCACACAGCTAGGTGCTTTACCTCTTCCCTATAGTCAGACTCATCATTGTCAGTGATGAGACCGATCACCGTGGTGTCATCTGCAAACTTGATGATGGAATTGGATCCATACCTAGGCCTGCAGTCATAGGTGAAAAGAGAGTCGATGAATGGGCTCAGCACACAGCGCTGTGGAGTAAAGGAACGGGCTTAGCACACAGCCCTGTGGAGTAAAGGAACAGGCTCAGCACACAGCCTTGTGGAGTGCTATTGTTGATTGTGATGGTGGAGGAACAGTTACTTCCTGACCTAACATGCTGGGGTCTGTTGGTGAGAAAGTCCATGATCCAGTTTCAGATAGGGTTGCTGATTCCAAGATCCACAAGTTTACTGATCAACTTGGAGTGAATGACTGTATTGAATGCTGAGCTGAAATCAACAAACAGCATTCTTGCATAAGTATTCTTGTTATCCAGGTGTGAGAGTACACAGTGAAGCGCTGTAGATAAAGCATCCTCTGTACTACTATTACTTCGTTAAGCAAATTGGTGAGGATCCAATGGGAGGGGCAAGCATAACTTGAGGTGTGCCAGGACCAGTCGCTTAAAGCACTTTATAACTATAGGCGTGAGTGCTACAGGGCGCTAGTCGTTCAGCCAAATTGGTGATGAGTAGGGATGAGCGAACCCGAACTGTATAGTTCGGGTTCGTACCGAATTTTGACCCGAACATTTTCGTAAAAGTCCGGGTTCGGGTTCGGTGTTCGGCGCTTTCTTGGCGCTTTTTGAAAGGCTGCAAAGCAGCCAATCAACAAGCGTCATACTACTTGCCCCAAGACGCCATCACAGCCTTGCCTACTATTGGCATGGCTGTGATTGGCCAGTGCACCATGTGACACAGCCTCTATTTAAGCTGGAGTCACGTAGCGCCGCACGTCACTCTGCTATGATCAGTATAGGGAGAGGTTGCAGCTGCGACGTTAGGGCGAGATTAGGCAGATTAACTCCTCCAAAAGACTTCATTCTGTGATCGATCTGCAGCTGTGGATCATTGAAGTGCTATTATTGACTTGCTCACTTTTTTGAGGCTGCCCAGAGCGTTTTTAGATCACTTTTTTCTGGGGTGATCGGCGGCCATTTTGTGACTTGTGGTGCGCCAGCACAAGCTATCACCAAGTGTATTTAACCATCGATAGTGTGGTTATTTTGTGCTATATCCTACATCAGCTGCAGGCTGAGCCTGTGTCACCGAAGTGCATTTAACCATCAACAGTCTGGTTATTTTTTGGCCATATACTACATCAGCTGCAGGCTGAGCCTGTTTCACCCAAGTGCATTTAACCATCAACAGTCTGATTATTTTTTGGCCATATACTACATCAGCTGCAGGCTGAGCCTGTGTCAACGAAGTGCATTTAACCATCAACAGTCTGGTTATTTTTTGGCCATATATTACATCAGGGGCAAGTTGAGCCTGTCACCCAGCGCCTAAAAAATAGACCTAACATTTCTATTCAACCAAATCTGCACAGTTTTAGCTGGTCAAGTTATTTGTAGTGACTGTCAAAGCAGACTTTTTGTTCTGGGTTGAAAAAGCATTCCCAAATTTGCCATTCTGAAAATAACTAGTTTGTGGTATTTCAGGCCTACTTTAAATCTATCCCAAAAAGAAAATCTTACATTGAAGTTATTGATAGTATCATTCAGAAAAACCTAAGACACACGCTAGCGTGCTGATAGAAGTGTCATTCTGTGATTAAACCTATAACTGTCACACAGCGCAAAAAAAAACAGGTCTCACATCTCTATTCAACCAAATCTGCACAGTTTTAGCTGGTCAAGTTATTTGTAGTGACCGTCAAAGCAGACTTTTTGTTCTGGGTTGAAAAAGCATTCCCAAATTTGCCATTCTGAAAATAACTAGTTTGTGGTATTTCAGGCCTACTTGAAATCTATCCCAAAAAGAAAATCTTACATTGAAGTTATTGATAGTATCATTCAGAAAAACCTAAGACACACGCTAGCGTGCTGATAGAAGTGTCATTCTGTGATTAAACCTATAACTGTCACACAGCGCAAAAAAAAACAGGTCTCACATCTCTATTCAACCAAATCTGCACAGTTTTAGCTGGTCAAGTTATTTGTAGTGACCGTCAAAGCAGACTTTTTGTTCTGGGTTGAAAAAGCATTCCCAAATTTGCCATTCTGAAAATAACTAGTTTGTGGTATTTCAGGCCTACTTGAAATCTATCCCAAAAAGAAAATCTTACATTGAAGTTATTGATAGTATCATTCAGAAAAACCTAAGACAAACGCTAGCGTGCTGATAGAAGTGTCATTCTGTGATTAAACCTATAACTGTCACACAGCGCAAAAAAAAAACAGGTCTCACATCTCTATTCAACCAAATCTGCACAGTTTTAGCTGGTCAAGTTATTTGTAGTGACCGTCAAAGCAGACTTTTTGTTCTGGGTTGATAAAGCATTCCCAAATTTGCCATTCTGAAAATAACTAGTTTGTGGTATTTCAGGCCTACTTGAAATCTATCCCAAAAAGAAAATCTTACATTGAAGTTATTGATAGTATCATTCAGAAAAACCTAAGACACACGCTAGCGTGCTGAAAGAAGTGTCATTCTGTGATTAAACCTATAACTGTCACACAGCGCAAAAAAAAACAGGTCTCACATCTCTATTCAACCAAATCTGCACAGTTTTAGCTGGTCAAGTTATTTGTAGTGACCGTCAAAGCAGACTTTTTGTTCTGGGTTGAAAAAGCATTCCCAAATTTGCCATTCTGAAAATAACTAGTTTGTGGTATTTCAGGCCTACTTGAAATCTATCCCAAAAAGAAAATCTTACATTGAAGTTATTGATAGTATCATTCAGAAAAACCTAAGACACACGCTAGCGTGTTGATAGAAGTGTCATTCTGTGATTAAACCTATAACTGTCACACAGCGCAAAAAAAAACAGGTCTCACATCTCTATTCAACCAAATCTGCACAGTTTTAGCTGGTCAAGTTATTTGTAGTGACCGTCAAAGCAGACTTTTTGTTCTGGGTTGAAAAAGCATTCCCAAATTTGCCATTCTGAAAATAACTAGTTTGTGGTATTTCAGGCCTACTTGAAATCTATCCCAAAAAGAAAATCTTACATTGAAGTTATTGATAGTATCATTCAGAAAAACCTAAGACACACGCTAGCGTGCTGATAGAAGTGTCATTCTGTGATTAAACCTATAACTGTCACACAGCGCAAAAAAAACAGGTCTCACATATCTATTCAACCAAATCTGCACAGTTTTAGCTGGTCAAGTTATTTGTAGTGACCGTCAAAGCAGACTTTTTGTTCTGGGTTGAAAAAGCATTCCCAAATTTGCCATTCTGAAAATAACTAGTTTGTGGTATTTCAGGCCTACTTGAAATCTATCCCAAAAAGAAAATCTTACATTGAAGTTATTGATAGTATCATTCAGAAAAACCTAAGACACACGCTAGCGTGCTGATAGAAGTGTCATTCTGTGATTAAACCTATAACTGTCACACAGCGCAAAAAAAAACAGGTCTCACATCTCTATTCAACCAAATCTGCACAGTTTTAGCTGGTCAAGTTATTTGTAGTGACCGTCAAAGCAGACTGTTTGTTCTGGGTTGAAAAAGCATTCCCAAATTTGCCATTCTCAAAATAACTAGTTTGTGGTATTTCAGGCCTACTTGAAATCTATCCCAAAAAGAAAATCTTACATTGAAGTTATTGATAGTATCATTCAGAAAAACCTAAGACACACGCTAGCGTGCTGATAGAAGTGTCATTCTGTGATTAAACCTATAACTGTCACACAGCGCAAAAAAAAACAGGTCTCACATCTCTATTCAACCAAATCTGCACAGTTTTAGCTGGTCAAGTTATTTGTAGTGACCGTCAAAGCAGACTTTTTGTTCTGGGTTGAAAATGCATTCCCAAATTTGCCATTCTGAAAATAACTAGTTTGTGGTATTTCAGGCCTACTTGAAATCTATCCCAAAAAGAAAATCTTACATTGAAGTTATTGATAGTATCATTCAGAAAAACCTAAGACACACGCTAGCGTGCTGATAGAAGTGTCATTCTGTGATTAAACCTATAACTGTCACACAGCGCAAAAAAAAACAGGTCTCACATCTCTATTCAACCAAATCTGCACAGTTTTAGCTGGTCAAGTTATTTGTAGTGACCGTCAAAGCAGACTTTTTGTTCTGGGTTGAAAAAGCATTCCCAAATTTGCCATTCTGAAAATAACTAGTTTGTGGTATTTCAGGCCTACTTGAAATCTATCCCAAAAAGAAAATCTTACATTGAAGTTATTGATAGTATCATTCAGAAAAACCTAAGACACACGCTAGCGTGCTGATAGAAGTGTCATTCTGTGATTAAACCTATAACTGTCACACAGCGCAAAAAAAAACAGGTCTCACATCTCTATTCAACCAAATCTGCACAGTTTTAGCTGGTCAAGTTATTTGTAGTGACCGTCAAAGCAGACTTTTTGTTCTGGGTTGAAAAAGCATTCCCAAATTTGCTATTCTGAAAATAACTAGTTTGTGGTATTTCAGGCCTACTTGAAATCTATCCCAAAAATAAAATCTTACATTGAAGTTATAGATAGTATCATTCAGAAAAACCTAAGACAAACGCTAGCGTGCTGATAGAAGTGTCATTCTGTGATTAAACCTATAACTGTCACACAGCGCAAAAAAAAAACAGGTCTCACATCTCTATTCAACCAAATCTGCACAGTTTTAGCTGGTCAAGTTATTTGTAGTGACCGTCAAAGCAGACTTTTTGTTTTGGGTTGAAAAAGCATTCCCAAATTTGCCATTCTGAAAATAACTAGTTTGTGGTATTTCAGGCCTACTTGAAATCTATCCCAAAAAGAAAATCTTACATTGAAGTTATTGATAGTATCATTCAGAAAAACCTAAGACACACGCTAGCGTGCTGATAGAAGTGTCATTCTGTGATTAAACCTATAACTGTCACACAGCGCAAAAAAAAACAGGTCTCACATCTCTAATCAACCAAATCTGCACAGTTTTAGCTGGTTAAGCTATTTGTAGTGACCGTCAAAGCAGACTTTTTGTTCTGGGTTGAAAAAGCATTCCCAAATTTGCCATTCTGAAAATAACTAGTTTGTGGTATTTCAGGCCTACTTGAAATCTATCCCAAAAAGAAAATCTTACATTGAAGTTATTGATAGTATCATTCAGAAAAACCTAAGACACACGCTAGCGTGCTGATAGAAGTGTCATTCTGTGATTAAACCTATAACTGTCACACAGCGCAAAAAAAAAACAGGTCTCACATCTCTATTCAACCAAATCTGCACAGTTTTAGCTGGTCAAGTTATTTGTAGTGACCGTCAAAGCAGACTTTTTGTTCTGGGTTGAAAAAGCATTCCCAAATTTGCCATTCTGAAAATAACTAGTTTGTGGTATTTCAGGCCTACTTAAAATCTATCCCAAAAAGAAAATCTTACATTGAAGTTATTGATAGTATCATTCAGAAAAACCTAAGACACACGCTAGCGTGCTGATAGAAGTGTCATTCTGTGATTAAACCTATAACTGTCACACAGCGCAAAAAAAAAACAGGTCTCACATCTCTATTCAACCAAATCTGCACAGTTTTAGCTGGTCAAGTTTTTTGTAGTGACCGTAAAAGCAGACTTTTTGTTCTGGGTTGAAAAAGCATTCCCAAATTTGCCATTCTCAAAATTGTGGTGAACGGGAACAATGAGGAAAACATCTAATAAGGGACGCGGACGCGGACGTGGACATGGTCGTGGTGGTGTTAGTGGACCCTCTGGTGCTGGGAGAGGACGTGGCCGTTCTGCCACAGCCACACGTCCTAGTGAACCAACTACCTCAGGTCCCAGTAGCCAGCAGAATTTACAGCGATATTTGGTGGGGCCCAATGCCGTTCTAAGGATGGTAAAGCCTGAGCAGGTACAGGCATTAGTCAATTGGGTGGCCGACAGTGGATCCAGCACGTTCACATTATCTCCCACCCAGTCTTCTGCAGAAAGCGCACAGATGGCGCATGAAAACCAAGCCCATCGGTCTGTCACATCACCCCCATGCATATCAGGGAAACTGTCTGAGCCTCAAGTTATGCAGCAGTCTCTTATGCTGTTTGAAGACTCTGCTGCCAGGGTTTCCCAAGGGCATCCACCTAGCCCTTTCCCAGGGGTGGAAGAGATAGAATGCACTAACGCACAACCACTTATTTTTCCTGATGATGAGGACATGGGAATACCACCTCAGCACGTCTCTGATGATGACGAAACACAGGTGCCAACTGCTGCGTCTTTCTGCAGTGTGCAGACTGAACAGGAGGTCAGGGATCAAGACTGGGTGGAAGACGATGCAGGGGACGATGAGGTCCTAGACCCCACATGGAATGAAGGTCGTGCCACTGACTTTCACAGTTCGGAGGAAGAGGCAGTGGTGAGACCGAGCCAACAGCGTAGCAAAAGAGGGAGCAGTGGGAAAAATCAGAACACCCGCCGCCAAGAGACTCCGCCTGCTACTGACCGCCGCCATCTGGGACCGAGCACCCCAAAGGCAGCTTCAAGGAGTTCCCTGGCATGGCACTTCTTCAAACAATGTGCTGACGACAAGACCCGAGTGGTTTGCACGCTGTGCCATCAGAGCCTGAAGCGAGGCATTAACGTTCTGAACCTTAGCACAACTTGCATGACCAGGCACCTGCATGCAAAGCATGAACTGCAGTGGAGTAAACACCTTAAAAACAAAGAAGTCACTCAGGCTCCCCCTGCTACATCTTCTGCTGCTGCCGCCTCGGCCTCTTCTGCTGCTGCTGCTGCCGCCGCCTCGGCCTCTTCCTCCGCCTCTGGAGGAACGTTGGCACCTGCCGCCCAGCAAACATGGGATGTACCACCAACACCACCACCTGCGTCACCAAGCATTTCAACCATGTCACACGGCAGCGTTCAGCTCTCCATCTCACAAACATTTGAGAGAAAGCGTAAATTCTCACCTAGCCACCCTCGATCCCTGGCCCTGAATGCCAGCATTTCTAAACTACTGGCCTATGAAATGCTGTCATTTAGGCTGGTGGACACACACAGCTTCAAACAGCTCATGTCACTTGCTGTCCCACAGTATGTTGTTCCCAGCCGCCACTACTTCTCTAAGAGAGCCGTGCCTTCCCTGCACAAACAAGTGTCCGATAAAATCAAGTGTGCACTGCGCAACGCCATCTGTGGCAAGGTCCACCTAACCACAGATACGTGGACCAGTAAGCACGGCCAGGGACGCTATATCTCCCTAACTGCACACTGGGTAAATGTAGTGGCGGCTGGGCCCCAGGCGGAGAGCTATTTGGCGCACGTCCTTCCGCCGCCAAGGATCGCAGGGCAACATTCTTTGCCTCCTGTCTCCTCCTCCTCCTACTCAGCTTCCTCCTCCTCTTCTTCCACCTGCTCATCCAGTCAGCCACACACCTTCACCACCAACTTCAGCACAGCACGGGGTAAACTTCAGCAGGCCATTCTGAAACTCATATGTTTGGGGGACAGGCCCCACACCGCACAAGAGTTGTGGCGGGGTATAGAACAACAGACCGACGAGTGGTTGATGCCGGTGAGCCTCAAGCCCGGCCTGGTGGTGTGCGATAATGGGCGAAATCTCGTTGCAGCTCTGGGACTAGCCGGTTTGACGCACATCCCTTGCCTGGCGCATGTGCTGAATTTGGTGGTGCAGAAGTTCATTCGCAACTACCCCGACATGTCAGAGCTGCTGCATAAAGTGCGGGCCGTCTGTTCGCGCTTCCGGCGTTCACACCCTGCCGCTGCTCGCCTGTCTGCGCTACAGCGTAACTTCGGCCTTCCCGCTCACCGCCTCATATGCGACGTGCCCACCAGGTGGAACTCCACCTTGCATATGCTGGACAGACTGTGCGAGCAGCAGCAGGCCATAGTGGAGTTTCAGCTGCAGCACGCACGGGTCAGTCGCACTGCGGATCAGACCCACTTCACCACCAATGACTGGGCCTCCATGCGAGACCTGTGTGCCCTGTTGCGCTGTTTCGAGTACTCCACCAACATGGCCAGTGGCGATGACGCCGTTATCAGCGTTACAATACCACTTCTATGTCTCCTTGATAAAACACTTAGGGCGATGATGGAAGAGGAGGTGGCCCAGGAGGAAGAGGAGGAAGAGGGGTCATTTTTAGCACTTTCAGGCCAGTCTCTTCAAAGTGACTCAGAGGGAGGTTTTTTGCAACAGCAGAGGCCAGGTACAAATGTGGCCAGACAGGGCCCACTACTGGAGGACGAGGAGGACGAGGATGAGGAGGAGGTGGAGGAGGATGAGGATGAAGCATGTTCACAGCGGGGTGGCACCCAAAGCAGCTCGGGCCCATCACTGGTGCGTGGCTGGGGCGAAACACAGGACGATGACAATACGCCTCCCACAGAGGACAGCTTGTCCTTACCTCTGGGCAGCCTGGCACACATGAGCGACTACATGCTGCAGTGCCTGCGCAACGACAGCAGAGTTGCCCACATTTTAACGTGTGCAGACTACTGGGTTGCCACCCTGCTGGATCCCCGGTACAAAGACAATGTGCCCACCTTACTTCCTACACTGGAGCGTGATAGGAAGATGCGCGAGTACAAGCGCACGTTGGTAGACGCGCTACTGAGAGCATTCCCAAATGTCACAGGGGAACCAGTGGAAGCCCAAGGCGAAGGCAGAGGAGGAGCAAGAGGTCGCCAACGCAGCTGTGTCACGGCCAGCTCCTCTGAGGGCAGGGTTAGCATGGCAGAGATGTGGAAAAGTTTTGTCACCACGCCACAGCTACAGTAACTGCACCACCTCCTGATACGGAACGTGTTAGCAGGAGGCAACATTTCACTAACATGGTGGAACAGTACCTGTGCACACCCCTCCACGTACTGACTGATGGTTCGGCCCCATTCAACTTCTGGGTCTCCAAATTGTCCACGTGGCCAGAGCTAGCCTTTTATGCCTTGGTGGTGCTGACCTGCCCGGCGGCCAGCGTTTTGTGCTGAACGTGTATTCAGCACGGCAGGGGGCGTCATTACAGACAAACGCAGCCGTCTGTCTACAGCCAATGTGGACAAGCTGACGTTCATAAAAATGAACCAGGCATGGATCCCACAGGACCTGTCTATCCCTTGTGCAGATTAGATATTAACTACCTCCCCTTAACAATATATTATTCTACTACAGGGCACTTCCTCATTCAATACTATTTTTAATTTCATTTTACCATTATATTGTGGGGCAACCCAAAGTTGAATGAACCTCTCCTCTGTCTGGGTGCCGGAGCCTAAATGTGTGACAGTGGCCTGTTCCAGTGGTGGGTGACGTGAAGCCTGATTCTCTGCTATGACATGAAGACTGATTCTGCGCTGACATAAGGCCAGATTCTCTGTTACGGGACCTCTCTCCTCTGCCTGGGTGCCTGGGCCTAAATGTGTGACAGTGGCCTGTTCCAGTGGTGGCTGACGTGAAGCCTGATTCTCTGCTATGACATGAATACAGATTCTGCGCTGACATAAGGCCAGATTCTCTGTTACGGGACCTCTCTCCTCTGCCTGGGTGCCTGGGCCTAAATGTGTGACAGTGGCCTGTTCCAGTGGTGGCTGACGTGAAGCCTGATTCTCTGCTATGACATGAAGACAGATTCTGCGCTGACATAAGGCCAGATTCTCTGTTACAGGACCGCTCTCCTCTGTCTGGGTGCCGGGGCCTAAATGTGTGACAGTGGCCTGTTCCAGTGGTGGGTGACGTGAAGCCTGATTCTCTGCTATGACATGAATACAGATTCTGCGCTGACATAAGGCCAGATTCTCTGTTACGGGACCTCTCTCCTCTGCCTGGGTGCCTGGGCCTAAATGTGTGACAGTGGCCTGTTCCAGTGGTGGCTGACGTAAAGCCTGATTCTCTGCTATGACATGAAGACAGATTCTGCGCTGACATAAGGCCAGATCCTCTGTTACGGGACCGCTCTCCTCTGTCTGGGTGCCGGGGCCTAAATGTGTGACAGTGGCCTGTTCCAGTGGTGGGTGACGTGAAGCCTGATTCTCTGCTATGACATTAAGACAGATTCTGTGCTGACATAAGGCCAGATTCTCTGTTACTGGACCTCTCTCCTCTGCCTGGGTGCCTGGGCCTAAATGTGTGACAGTGGCCTGTTCCAGTGGTGGGTGACGTGATGCCTGATTCTCTGCTATGACATGAAGACAGATTCTGCGCTGACATAATGCCAGATTCTCTGTTACGGGACCTCTCTCCTCTGCCTGGGTGCCTGGGCCTAAATGTGTGACAGTGGCCTGTTCCAGTGGTGGGTGACGTGAAGCCTGATTCTCTGCTATGACATGAATACAGATTCTGCGCTGACATAAGGCCAGATTCTCTGTTACGGGACCTCTCTCCTCTGCCTGGGTGCCTGGGCCTAAATGTGTGACAGTGGCCTGTTCCAGTGGTGGGTGACGTGAAGCCTGATTCTCTGCTATGACATGAATACAGATTCTGCGCTGACATAAGACCAGATTCTCTGTTACGGGACCTCTCTCCTCTGCCTGGGTGCCTGGGCCTAAATGTGTGACAGTGGCCTGTTCCAGTGGTGGGTGACGTGAAGCCTGATTCTCTGCTATGACATTAAGACAGATTCTGTGCTGACATAAGGCCAGATTCTCTGTTACGGGACCTCTCTCCTCTGCCTGGGTGCCTGGGCCTAAATGTGTGACAGTGGCCTGTTCCAGTGGTGGGTGACGTGAAGCCTGATTCTCTGCTATGACATGAAGACAGATTCTGTGCTGACATAAGGCCAGATTCTCTGTTACAGGACCTCTCTCCTCTGTCTGGGTGCCGGGGCCTAAATGTGTGACAGTGGCCTGTTCCAGTGGTGGGTGACGTGAAGCTTGATTCTCTGCTATGACATGAAGACAGATTCTGCGCTGACATAAGGCCAGATTCTCTGTTACGGGACCGCTTTCCTCTGTCTGGGTGCCGGGGCCTAAATGTGTGACAGTGGCCTGTTCCAGTGGTGGGTGACGTGAAGCCTGATTCTCTGCTATGACATGAAGACTGATTCTGCGCTGACATGAAGCCAGATTCTCTGCTATGGCATGAAGAGACTGATTCTCTGCTGACATGAAGCCAGATTCTTTGCTATTGCATGAAGAGACTGATTCTCTGCTGACGTGAAGCCAGATTCTCTGCTATGGGACCTCTGTCCAATTGATATTGGTTCATTTTTATTTTTTTAATTTTAATTTTAATTCATTTCCCTATCCACATTTGTTTGCAGGGGATTTACCTACATGTTGCTGCCTTTTGCAGCCCTCTAGCTCTTTCCTGGGCTGTTTTACAGCCTTTTTAGTGCCCAAAAGTTCGGGTCCCCATTGACTTCAATGGGGTTCGGGTTCGGGACGAAGTTCGGGTCGGGTTTGGATCCCGAACCCGAACATTTCCGGGAAGTTCGGCCGAACTTCTCGAACCCGAACATCCAGGTGTTCGCTCAACTCTAGTGATGAGTGTTTCGGCACTGGCACAATAGAGGTGGTTTTAAAGCACGCTGGTACTACTGCCTGGGCAAGCGACAGGCTGAAGATGTCAGTAAAGACCCCTGCAAGCTGGTAAGCACATGCTCGAAGCACACGTCCAGGAATGTCGTCAGGGCAGTGGTACTTGCAAGCGTTGATACTGCTCGGTACGTTATGGATGCTCTATGATGGTGAGAGTGAAGGTATGGCAGTCATCAGAGGGTAGGGTTTTGACAAAGTTTTCCTTTTTGTCCTTGTGAAAACGAGCGTAGAAGTTATTTAGCTCATTGAGGGAGGACACAGTCATGGCTGTCTGTGTGGAATTGCTGAGCTTATAGTCAGAGATGGCCTGAATGCCCAGCCACATGCGTCGTGGATCAGAGTTGACAAAGTGTTCCTTCACCTTCAGCTTGTAGCTGTGCTTGGCCTTCTTGATGCCCCTCTTCAGGTCTGCCCTGGACTTACTGTAGGCCTGAGCGTCACCTGATCTGAAGGGAATGTTACGTGCCTTTAGTAGAAGCCGCACTTCATCCATGGTTTCTAATTTGGGTAGATTGTGATCTGCTTTTCTGTGGTAACATTGGCAATTGTGGTGTTGATGTACTCCAGTACTGAGTATGTGTAAGAGTCGATGTTAGTGTGAGAACCACAGGTGGCGTGAGAGGCAAACATGCTCCAGTCCGTGTCTTTAAACCTGTCCTGGAGTACAGAATCTACCCCTGCTGGCCACACTTTGATTGTCTTCACTGATGGTTTCACACGGTTGATAAGCAGCAAGTACTTGGGGGTGAGAAACAAAGAAAGGTGATCGGACTGTCCCAAGTGGGGGAGGGGCGTTGCCTTGTAGGCTCCAACAATGTTTGTATAGACATGGTCCAAGGTTTTATCCCCTCTGGTATGGCAGGAGACATGTTGATGAAATTAAGGTAGCACTGACTTTAGGTTGGAGTGGTTAAAGTCACCCGCTATAATAAATGCAGCCTCAGGGTGTGCAGATTGTTGTTTACTGATGACCGCATGAAGTTCGCTCATAGCAAGCTTGGCATTAGTATCCGGTGGGATATATGCAGCTGTTATTATAGTGGAGGTGAACTCCCTCGGCAGATAGAACGGTCTACACTTAACCATGAGATACTCTAGGTCAGCTGAGCAGTGTTTCCAACAATGACAGAGTTCGTATACCAAGCCTTGTTAACATAAATGCATGGTCCTCTGCCTCTTGTCTTACCGGAATCATCTGCTATTCTGTCCGCTGGAGAGAATGGCATCCGACCAGCTCAACAGCACTGTCAGATATTCCACTGTGTAGCCATGTTTCCGTGAGTATCATGACATTACAATCCATAAGTATCCTGTTGTCAGTGATCCATAGTCGTAACTCATCCTTTTTGTTCACCAGGGACCGCACATTAGCAAGGAAAAGGCTGGATAAAGGAAGCCGGTGCGGTGTTAGCCTTAGCTTAGCTGTTAGCCCGCCGCACTTCCCCCGCCTTTGTTTGCAGTCCCTGCGCCGTCTTCGAGCACTTGCGGTTGGCCAAGTAGTCTGCGAAGCGTTGGGTGTTCTTATTTCAGGGATGAGTCGAAGGTTGCTGATAAAACAGTCGGAGTTGTGTAATCCTGTATCCAAAAGCAGAACAGACCCGAAATGAGAAGGAATAACACTGCTAACTTGCAAAATCTGAGGAGACGCTGATGCACGCGCCGCCATCTTGATCCAGTCCCTTGGAGTAGGAGATCTAGCATGTACTTCCTTCCTCCTTGCTGTCTGGACTCGAAAAACCCCAGAATCTCAAAAAAAACAGCACACGCCATGTCCAAAATCACAGCATAGCTGAACCCTTAAAGGAGTTGTCTCTGATATATATATAGTTGTCTAAATAAGGAACGTGGCCCTGGTCATGATGCTGCTGGTGGGTCTCCTGCTGCAGGGAGAGGACGTTGTTGATCTGTGCCAGCTACGCGCCCACAAGAAACACCTTCCTTGTGTGCACACAGGTGACAGGACGTTCTACGTCATTTTGTAGGTCGAATACCGCTCTAAGAATAGTGAGGCCGGAACAACTAGAGGCAGTAGTAGATTGGATGGCTGACAGTGCCTCCAGTTCCTTCACATTGTCTTCCACCCAGTCCACTGCTAAAACAGCAGAGTTGGCACCTGCAGCCCATGGGCATCTGTCTTCACCTCTCCCCCTTGCAAACCAGCCAAGCAGTCTGAGCCCCAAGTCATGCTGTAGTTACTTATCATTTTTAATGACTCTGACTGGTGGGGTTTTCATCGGCAATCCACCTAGCCCTGCCCCAGAAGTGGAAGAGATTAAGTGCACTGATGCCCAACCACTTATTTTAAGGTTGAGGATGTGGGAGAACCACCACAGCACGTTACAGGTGTCAACTGCTGGGGCTTTCTGCAGTGTTCAGACCGGCCAGGAGGGCAGGGGTAAGGAGTGGGTGGAAGAAAATGTGAAGGATGATGAGTTCCTAGAACCGACATGGAATCAAGGTCATCCGAGTGATGTGTGACGGTTCGGAGGAAAAGGTGGTGGTGATGCAGTGCCAGTCGCACAGCAAAAGAGGGAGCAGGGTGCAAAACCACAGCGGCTGTCTCCCAGCCAGTACACCTGCTTCTGCCCACTGCGCTGAGGGACTGAACACACCAAAGCCAGCTCAAAGAAGTTCCCTGGCGTGGCAGTTCTTCAGGCAATGTGCTGACGACAAGACACGGGTGGTTTTCACTCTGTGCAGTCAGAGCCTAATGCGAGGCATAAATGTTCTAAACCTGAGCACCACCGGCATCTAAATGCAAAGCACAAGCTGCAGTGGAGTAGACACCTGAAGAACCGCGAAAGATCAGAGGCTCCTCCTGCTCCCTCTTTTGCTGTGGTCTCTGCCTCTTCCTCCCCCTCTGGAGTGACAGGGCCACCTGCCATCCCTCAAAGTGAGGATGTGACAGCAACACCAACACCAGGGCCGGCGCTTCCATATAGGCAAGGGAGGCAATTGCCCCCGGGCTCCCGAGTCCTTAGGGGCCCCCAAGCTCACCACTCGGCGCCGGCCCGCAACTAACTATATTTTCGTGGCGGCAAGTGGGGGGCTCAGGACAGCGATACAGATTGCTGTGCAGTGGGGCAGGGGAGGGAGAGGCGTGTCCCTTCCCTGTTCCTCTGATAGGCTGCCGACATTAGGTCGGCAGCCTATCAGAGGCCGGTGCAGGCAGGCCGGAAGAGGCCTGCATCGCATCGCTGACATGGAAGTAAGTATAAGTGTTTTTTTTTTATATATGTGTACAATACTGGTGTCTACTGGCACATGATGGGGGGCTTTGGCTACTGGCACATGGTAGGGGGGCCTCTGGCTACTGGCACATGGTAGGGGGGCCTCTGGCTACTGGCACATGATAGGGGGGCTCTGGCTATTGGCACATGATAGGGGGGGCTCTGGCTACTGGCACATGATAGGGGGGGCTCTGGCTACTGGCACATGATAGGGGGGCCTCTGGCTACTGGCACATGATAGGGGGGCCTCTGGCTACTGGCACATGATAGGGGGGCCTCTGGCTACTGGCACATGATAGGGGGGCCTCTGGCTACTGGCACATGATAGGGGGGCCTCTGGCTACTGGCACATGATAGGGGGGGATCTTGTTACTGGCACATGATGGTGGGGGGGCTCTTATTACTGGCACATGATTGGGGGCATCTATGGGGCACTTATTACTGGCACATTATTGGGGGGCAGCTATGGGGGCACTTATTACTGGCACATTATTGGGTGGCACTATGGGGGCACTTCTTACTGGCACATTATTGGTGGGCACTACTGAGGCCACAAAGGATGGGTATTTTATATGGGGGGCTCTGTATAGGGGCATTTTATACTGGGACACATTATGGTGGGTACTATGGGGAAGGGGGGAGAGGAGTACTATGGAGTCATCAACGGGGGCTCTGAGAAGGGGTATTTTATACTTACAAATTATGGGGGACACTGAGCGCATCTACTGGGGAACTATATATGGGGCATTTTATACTGGTACATTATGGGGGCACTAGGAGGGAGGGTGGAGAGGAGCACTCTGGGGGCATTTACTGGGGGCACTATATAGGGGTATTTTATACTGGCACATTATGGGGGCACTATGGGGACATTGGCTCAACTAGGGCATTACAAGGGGGTATTTTTTGCACATTATAAGGAGAATTATTTCTACTGGGGGGGTATTATGGTGGGCTTTATTACTCCCCCATGGTATGACCCCCTAATAGCATTACCAGCCTCTCCCTGCTCTGCTATCCCTCTGCCCCTTCTCCAAATCCTTATTATGAAATCTTTCTCATTAGAATAAAACACAACATCAGCTCCACCGAGCCCCCAGCCAAAGTGTTGAAGTGGTGTCCGAGATCCCCAAGGGCCAAGCCAAGTAATTGTAAGTTTTCATGTGAAATATATTTATGTTATACACATATAGCCTATACTGTGCCACACAATATACAGTTTCTTCTGTATGAACGTCCACAAATTAAATCTCCAGAGTCAATACGGGACGTTAATGTCAGCAAGTGTCATGTGGGGGTGAGGGGGGGAGGGGCCTTATTGTTTTTCACCCCAGGGCCCCATTTCACCTAGAACCAGCCCTGACCAACACCACCACCAGTGTCCCTTAGCATCTCAACACTGTCTCATGTCCATCCCCAAACACTGGAGAGAAAGAGGAAGTACCCCCCTACCCACCTGGAAGCCCAGGCCCTGAATGGCAGAATTTCCAAATTCCTGGCTTTAAAATGCTGCCATTCTGTCTGGTGGAGACAGCTGACACTACTTTTTCAGATGGGCCATCCCTGCAATGTATGAACGAGTGGCGGACAAAATAAGGTGTGCGCTGCGCAACGCCATCAGTGGCAAGGTCCACATAACCACTGATATGTGGACCAGTAAGTACAGGCAGGGATGTTATATCTCCATAACTGCCCATTGGGTAAATGTAGTGGCATCTGGGCCTGAGGCGGAAAGTGGTTTGGCGCATGTCCTACCACCACCGAGGATTGCTGGAGGTTTCTCAGTGCCTCAGTTGCCTCCTACTCCACCTCCATAGGCAACCTGCTGGCCACAGGTTACCTATGATTGTTTTTCTCTGTTAGTTTGCCTCACTAGCTCTATATACTCTGACAGATTCTGGATTTTTGACCTCGGATTGTGTACCCTGACTCTGCCTCCTGCCTGACTATTTGAACTTGAGGAGAATTTGTGGGTTTGACCCCTTTGTAGTAATTAGTAATGGCTATTAGTAGATCGCTACATGGCATACGTATTATAAAGAGATTTTTAAGAACTGAGCAAGGTTTTGTAGAATGAATGGCCAGGAGGAGTGGGGCCCATTGTGATTCTCTAGGCCCTTTCTTCCCGGTTTGACACCCTAGAAAAGAACTCAGGTCCATTTCATCAGCATAGACAGCCTTCAATAAGTTCTGCTTAGTTGACATAAACTTTCATTCTATTTTAGATTTACCATTTTTCTTTTGAAAGTGGAGTAATTACACCTGAACAGTGCTCTAAGAGTGATGGATGAAATGCTAATCTCGCCTAACGGGGGAATAATCACTCATTTCATTCCTATTCTATCAAACCACGCCAGCTTCCAGCGCCTTCAACATCTCAGTACACAGGTTACTCAGCTGAATACAAGGCACTGGTAGATTTTCAGAGATTGTCATGTAGAATTTTCTTATTTTATGCACATTTTTATTATGTTTAGTTATCAAAGAGCAGCTGTCATCAGGATCCACCCTATCAAACCAGATATACTGCCTGGTAAGGTTGATCCTGCTGATTAAAAGGGTACCTGTCTCGTGAAAATCTGTTGCAGCATTCCTGAGAAAAATTATTTTTATTCTTTATGCAAGTGAGCCCCACTGTGCACCAAAGGGCGTGGCCAGCACTGGAAAGCTGAGGAGCTGAGGTACGTTGAGTGGATAGGCCCCGCCCCTTCTGTCCACTGTAGCCCTCACTGGCATAAAGAGTAATATTTTTTTTTATTGGGAATGCCGCAACTGTTTTTCACAAGACAAGTATCATTTTAATCAGTAGGAATAACCCTACCCGGCAGTATGCCTGGTTTTATGGGGTTGATCATAATGACAGGTGCCCTTTAAATCATTTAGATTTGGCAGTGTTCTCACTTTAGATGTTGATTTTGCATTATCGCTATAATGTTAGAACCCAATAATTTTAACCCAAAAAAATGTGATTTTGATTTGCTACACATTGTAACCTCCTCCTCAAACTATTCACATTCTTATAACTACAATCATAGAGCCTCTACAGATCATAGCCAGAATATCCCTCCATAAATATCAGTAGAGTCTCCTCCACATGGCATGGTCTAGCACAATATGGACAGTCTACAACAGACATCTCTGTCCTCACAACCACTGCACACATTACATTGAGCGACCACAGTTCCACTTTACCTATCCTCACAAGGCATAATGTTCACAATTAGCCACCTCTGCATAACATATTTTTTGGCAGGGTGGCTGGTTTTGAACACATACCTACCTGATTTACAGACTTTGACTCATTTTAGGATGAAGGGCTCAACTTATCTGTATTCCCTGAAGTGGTGCACCTTTATGGCTATTGCCACTTACTTCTACTGCTAACTAGGTGTATGCAGGAATCTGAATGGTCTTCCAGCCTCCTATCAGTGATGTGTCTGTCATATCTAGGGTCAACACGGTACCTCATAGCAATATAGCATTCGAAAGGATGCATTTCTTTATAAAAGAGGCAGGGCTGCTTTAAACCCTCTTACATTCTCCCTTTTTAGTCAATGGCATAGTCAGTGTACTCTAAAGGTCTACACAGAAGTCTGTACAAAGAGCCCTGGGTGTCAGCTGGAAGTAATCAGCAGGACTCAAATAGAAAGAAAGACGGTCCAGCTTCACTGAAAAATACTTGAGGCTTTATTTATTCCCGTGCAGATAAAAACCAACATACAGCAATGCAGAAAATAATCAGCAGGACTCATCCAGGTCTACAACAATGCAACTCCAATACAAGTTTTCTTTCCTGCTCCTGCTGTTTAGTTCATCCTCCTTGAGCTGGGTGAAAACACTCATGTCACCACCGAATCCTCAAATGCATCAGTTGCTGCTCATCCTGTGGCAATCAGCATATAGCCAACTCAACCTCAGAGATGGGTGACAAGCCACTGTCCCACAGGGAGGTCTTTAAACTTATTGTCTTCTTGGTTGTCACTTCAGGTGTGTAGGACAGTGGGATGTCTTACGTACTTCCGCAATTTTGATTTCGAGATGTTTTGGACACAAGTTGAGCTGAATCTGTATTTCCTCAAGCTTCGTGGTAACGAATCGCATTTTTTCCTAAAATGGCTACTGCACATGTTAGGACATGGAGAAAAGAACTCTGGAAATGAGGGATCACCCACCATGCCATGCATGCAGCCAATCAGCAGCCAGCCAGCCCTGTGATGTCACTGCCCTATAAATAGCCTCAGCCATCTTGGATTCAGACATTTTCCAGTGTACTTAGTGCAGGGAGAGACATCAGCAGGCGCTAGGGACAGTGCTAGAAAAGACTTGAAAACTTTTATTTTGCTGAATAGAAGTTCAGGGAAAGAGCATTAAAAGTGTACGGAAAGGATAGGGAGGAATTATTCCACAATATGAAAGGAGAACAGGGTCCAATAGGGGAGTTTACAGCCTGGGTAATAGGAACAATCTTATTACACCTTGCTGCACTGACTGGGGATGCAAATTGCCATTATACAGCTGCTTTCAGGTTGGCAAAAGATGATACCTCTGTAATTCCAGCAAACCTTTCTTGTTATTGGGGTGCAAGTGCTGTGTGATACAGCCATTAACAGGATTTATTTCTAGGAAATATTTCTACGCAGGGCTGGGACAAGGCCATTTGGTGCCCAGGGCGAAGATGGCAAACTGCGCCCCCCCGTTTTTAAGAAAGAATCAATGTTGTTTCAAAACAAGAATATACTTAAAGCAATAGAACAAAGGACTGTGGGACTTTGAAAGTCACAGACACTATAAAGTTCCCCCCCATCATCATGTGCCAGTATAAAGTCCCCCCCATCATCATGTGCCAGTTTTGTAATAAGCCCCCCCAATGTGCCAGTAACACTATTGTAAAAAAAAACAAAAAAAAAACACTTATACTTACCTAAGTGTCAGCGATGCGATGCAGCCTCTTCCTGTGTCCCACGCTGTAATGTAAGGCTCAGGCGGCACGATGACGTCATTGCGCCGGCCTCTGATAGGCTGCCGGCCTAGTGCCTGCAGCCAGGGGCGTACATAAAAATCACTGGGCCCCATAGCAGGAATCTAAATTGGGCCCCCATTCCCCTTTTATAGCCCCTCCCTTTGTTCCATGAACTATTCTTGCTGCTGCGTTTTATAATTTATGCCATCAGGGCCGGAATGGGATTACAAAACAGCCCTGGCACACAAAAGAGGTATAATAGATGCAGATGTATATTATATACAGCAGTGTACAGTTATGTGAGGTACGCGGTATAATAGATGCAGTGTGTACAGGTATATAGTATATTCCCTAGTGTTCTGATATGTGAGGTACAGGGTATAATAGATGCAGTGTGTACAGGTATATAGTATATACAGCAGTGTACTGATATGTGAGGTACGGGGTATAATATATGCAGTGTATACAGTATATACAGTAGTGTAATATGTGAGGTACGAGGTATAATAGATGCAGTGTGTACAGGTATATAGTAAATACAGCAGTGTATTGACACCTCGTACCTCACATATCAGTACACTGCTGTATATACTATATATCTGTACACACTGCATCTATTATACCTCGTACCTCACATATATAGTATATACAGAAGTGTACTGATATCTGTACACACAGCATCTATTATACCTCATACCTCACATATCAGTGCACTGCGGTATATACTATATATCTGTACATATTGCATGTATAATACTGTGTAATATATGCAGTGTGTGTGCATGTATGTGTGTGTGTATATATATATATATATATATATATATATACAGAGCAGTGTATTGATGTGACACATAGAAGGTATAATACTGTAGATGCAGTGTTTATAGAAATATGTGGTCAGTTATGCATTATAGTCACTGTGAGGTACATGAGGTAGTGGTAACTGTCTGAAGTAGTATACATGAGTGAGCAATGAGTAAAAACAGGGCATGGAGGGGGGGGGGGGGTAAATGATGAAAAGTGGAGGACCTCTCCATTCCAGTCTGTATGGATCAATACAGAGCTGCTTGTGAACTTTTAATACTTGCTGTTAGGGGTTGAAGGACCTGTGATGATGTCATCACAGGTCCTGGCAGATGTACCTTTGAAACCTAGGAACTACACCATTTTTGGTGCAGTTCCTTTGCTAGATTCTGCAGGACCTGTGATGTTGAAGATGATGTCATCACAGGTCCTGGCAGATGCACTGTTCTAACCTGGGAACTACACTTTACACTGTGCAGTTCCCTTACAGGACCTGTGATGACATCATCAAAGGTCCTTTAGCTTTAGAAAGGTAAACAGGAGTAATTAGGGGGCGGGGCCTCTCCTCCACTTCGGTGCCTGCCTGCAGCCTATCAGAGGAAAGGGAAGGGACACGCCTCTCCCTCCCCTGCACCTCCGCTGGCACAGACAGTTTACAATGGAGATGAGCGCAATGGAAGCGCTCATCTCCCTGTGCCCGGCGGCGGCTGCTCACTTGGGGGGGGGGGGGGTCATTTTAGTTGGGGGGGCACATGGGGGGGCACAGCATGATGTAGGGGGGGCCGTGGCTGGCACTTCACCTGCGCCCCCCTCCTGTCCGCAAATGGTAGCGCCCAGGGCACCCGCTCCTTCGGCCCCTGCCTTGTACCGGCCCTGTTTCTACGTCTTATTAGCCGTTGTGCGGTGCAGTTATATGTTCTAAAGCGATTTTTGGCGTGTATAAGTTGGGGGAAAAAAAGGACTTATTAGCCGTTGTGTGGTGAAGTGAGAAAATTACAGACCTTTTTGGCGTGTATTAGTGGCAAAAAAAAAGTATTATTTTCCATTGTGTTCTTCATTGGTGCAGTTATATGTTTTAAAGCTTTTTTGGCATTTATTAGTGGCAGAAAAAGTATTATTTGCCATTGTGTTGTGAAGTGAAAAAATTACAGCCCTTTTTGGAGTATATTAGTGGCAAAAAAAGTATTATTTGGCGTTCAGCGGTACAGTTATATGTTCTAAAGCCTTTTGGCAAAAAAATTATTTGCCGTTGTGTGGTGATGGTGAAGTGACAAAATTACAGCCTTTTTTGGGGTGAATTCATTTCCTTATTATTCACTTATTTGATCTAACGATATGTCAGACAAAGAAGTGACAGGCCCTGCACAGGGGAGGGCCAGAGGCCTAAATGTTTCTGATGCAGGCACAGGTCGCAGCAGAATAAGGGACGTGGCAGCAGTGGTCCCTTCCAGAGGCCTGAGCTCCAAGTGTCAGGTAGCGGTCGTGTCTTGACCAGCAACCCAGCGGTTCTTGAATGGTTGACTCGGTCATCCACTTCGTCCCAAGTGACATCAGACACCCCCAGCCAAAAGTCGGTGGGTTTGTCAGACACAACCCTTAGGTGGCATGGGGAGCAGGCCCTGTGCCCTCAACTGTCCTCAAACTGCCTCTGTCCTTTTCTGTTCCCTCAGCCAGAAAAGTATTATATGCTGTGGGCTCTGCTCATACTATACAGTGAGGACGAGCTCAAGAGAACAGTCAGCAGCTACTGCCCAGGCAAGATCTGGGAGTCAGCAGGGTGGCAGCAGTGAGAGGTTGGGAGCCAAACGTGCCCGGGGTAGACCACCCACTTCGCAGGAGCCTACCTGCCCAGAAAGTAGTGTTGTAGGGGTTCACGGAGGCAGCAGCGGTAGCAGTCAGTCAGTGTGGAGTGTTGGGGGTAAAATCACCTACTCAGCGGTGTGGCAGTTTTTGTTAAGCCGCTGGAGGAGGTGAGCATGGCAATTTGCCAAATCTGTGGGCAGAAGGTGAATCGTGGCCAGGGTGCCAATGTTGGCACCACGGCCCTGCATCAACATATGCAGCATCACCATAAATTGGCCAGGGAGAACCGTGGCTCCAATGTGGTGGTCCAGCCTGCCGCAGCAACCGCTGCATCACCCAGTGGCACGCACCCGATTTCAGGCAGTCAAGGCTCCAACACCTCAGCCGAAGGGAGCTGCCTGTCCTTCCCATCATCTACCGGTTCTGATGATGCTGCTGCTCGCCCTCCTACTCCTCGTCAGTCATTCCATCAGCAATCGATCACCGAAGCGATTGCCAAGAAACAACAGTATGTGTGCAGTGCACTCATCCAACGGCGCAGAAGCTGAACGTGCTCCTGGGCAAGTAGCTGGTGCTGCAGTCCCTCCCTTTTCAAGTGGTGGACTCTGCACCTTTCAGAGAACTGATGGCTTGTGCCGAGCCGAGGTGGAGAGTCCCAAGCCGTCATTTCTTTGCCAAAAAGGCAGTACCAGCCCTGCACAAATATGTAGAACAGAAAGTGGGCCAGTCCTTGAGCCTGTCGGTGTCTGCCAAAGTGAGCGGCAGCACCGACGTGTGGAGCTGTAACCAGACCTCCCAATTGCCCCTCTTTTGGAGGGACATTACCTCTTTTTGACCCAAGTCCCTCTTTCCCTCTGCTCCATAAATGTCCCTCTTTTTGATCTGAGGTATAGATTTTCATTATTGTATTTACAATATAGATCTAGAAAGTGTTTTTCTGGTTCCTCTCTGTATATTTGACCGCACATTGTATATTCTTTCATTATTTGATGCAATTTGAATTTTAGAAATTTTAATATTCAGATAATTTTTGCTCTGTTTCATAGAAGCAAACTATTGAAGTGTATAAATATGCAGGAAAAAATGGATCGTTCACGCAATGAAACATAAGTGTCCCTCTTTGACTGTCTAAAAAGTTGGGAGTTACCGTATGTGTAACTACGGTCAAGGACAATATATGTCCTTTACGGCCCACTGAGTAAATGTGGTTCCTGCCCAGCCAAACCAGCAACTTGGCCAGGTGCCGCTGCTTCCGCCTCCACGTTCTCATGCCGTTGGTCCTGTGACAATGTCCGCCTCTGCCTCCTCATCCTCCATTGTGTCCTCAGCCTCCACTGCAGGGACAATTCACAGTACTCCTCCAGCATACCATATGTGCAGGGCACGGTGGTGTCACGCTGTTCTACACAAACTGAGTCACAAAGGGGAGGAACTGCTCTGTGTCCTGCATCAAGAAATCGAATCCTGTGTTTCTCCACGACAACTCAAAATCGGAACCATGGTGACCGACAACGGGAAGAACATGGTGTCAACGCTGCGTCAAGGAGCATGTTGGACCGACTCCACATGTTGGACCAACTATACGAACAGAGAAAGGCCATAAACGATTTCTTGATCCAAGTGAACAGGAGTACCTGTGTAACTTCGATGTCAGCCAGTGGCAGCTCATGCGTGACACCTGTCGTTTGCTCAGGCCCTTTGAGGAGACCACGTTATTTGTCAGTCACCAGGACTATGGGATGAACAACGTCATTCCACTGCTTCATATCCTGGAACAGATACTGGTACATCTGGCTGGTCAGGGGACTGAAGACATGGTGCCTACATCTCACTGCCACATGACCCCTGTGGGGGCTGAACTGGAGGAGGAGGAGGACATTGGAACACAAGCAATGTGTAGCATAATGGGTGGTTTTTCTACACAGGTGACAGGAGAGGAGGAGCAGGAGAAGCCAGAGGAGCTACAGGGCGATGAGGAAGACGAGGCAGAGGTCTAAAATGGGGGCCTTTTTAACACCCACTGAGAGGGAGGACAAACTGAACTACTATAGAGACATCCTATGTAGTCAGTTGGCCGCTGCCTATCTGCGCCATCATCCATCCTCTCGCAGGTATGACCGGAGGGGCCCTTTGTGCTCTTGTTCCACTGCCATGGCTGCTGTGGTGGGGTGGGGGTGTAGGAGCAGTACTAGCTCCATCAGCAGCAGCTGAGTCTAGATTTGATGATGAGCAGCTTTCTTAACCTGCCTAGTGAAGAAACAACTCACCAGCAGCAGCAGCTAGACTGTCACCTGGAGCAGAACCTGAACTAGCAGGTGGTGGCATACTTGGACACCACTCTGCCACCCCACATTGAAGATCTGCTGGACTACTGGGCAGCCAAACTGTATTTCTGGCCACAACTGGCCGAGTTTTCCCTGGAAAAGCTGTCCTGCCTGACCAGTAGTGTGTAGGGTGTTTAGTGTGGCAGGGGCCATAGTTACCCCAAGGAGAACTTGCCTGTCCACCCAAAATGTGGAGAGACTGACCTTTGTCAAGATGAATCAGGCGTGGATCAGCCTGATGCATCAGATTAGATCATTCATGCTGCCTCACCCAAACCTTGACATAAGAGACCGGTTTCTTCTAGCTACCTGCCTCAGCTACTATTCTGATGCTGCCACCCGCCTGATGCCACACATCTGATGCCAAGTGCTCCTTCTTACACCCACCATCATCAGGGGGTACTGTTATTTCCACCCACCTCCCCGCTCTGTCACCGGGTCACTTTGTGGGCTCCTGATGCTGCTGCCACCTCACCACTCAGGTCTCCTCATGCTGCTGCTGCCACCTCCACACTATGTCACCTTGCCTTTCTGTGGCCTCCTCATGCTGCTGCTAACTCAACATTATGTCATCTTGCCACTCTGTGGCCTCCTCATGCTGGTGCCACTTCCACACTATGTCACCTTGCCACTCTGTGGTCTCCTTATGCAGCTGCTAAATCAACACTATGTCACTGGGCCACTCTGTGGCCTCCTCATGCTGCTGCTGCTGCTGTCACCTCCACACTATGTCACTTTGCCACTCTGTGGTCTCCTCATGCTGCTGCTACCTCAACACTATGTCATTGGGCCACTCTGTGGACTTCTCAAGCTGTTCTCCCACCATCCCCACTCCATGACTGGCCCACTATTTTGCCTTTTTGGCCTGGTTGACATCATCATTTATTTGACCCTTCTTCTGATCATTCAGAAGGAAGCAGCTGTAAGACCTGTATCGTCCCATCAGAACTGGCTTATGATTTGGTAGTCAAAAGCAGGAGTGGGTACAATACACAGAAGACATGCAAATATTCCATTCACGTGTCATCTCTGTTTTGGATCCACTCCAGTTTTTTTTTTGGGCTTTAGCAATACTGATGGATTACTGACCAAATGCTGACCGAGTGAAGGCGGATGCTCAACAGAAAGGATCCATTTTTGGGGGTTATTGTTCTGACATATCAGAGGAAGGGCAAAATAATCAGTGACGTCAACACAAGTTTACTGCTGACACCCTCTATACTCCACTCCAAAAACATGTTTTTAGGGGAAAAAAATTTCTTTTTTCTTTATCTACATTGATGTTTGATATATCTTTAACTCATTTATTTCCAACAGCGGAGTTGAAGCAATATGAATTGTACCATATATATGGGCATTATTTGGGACATTGAGAAATCCAAATGATCCTTCAAGATGTTTTTCTTTTCCTTTTTTTCTTTTTCCTTATTGAGAATGTTTACTTGGTTGTCACAGTTACGTGACGTCATTACAAGGTTGTTGGGCGGGCAATTTAAGTGTGTTCGTATTCGGGAGTCTTTACTGCTTGATAAAGACACGGATTGTGTCGAAACGTGTCACAAAATGAATATGTGGCAATAAAAAAAACACTTTACGAGACGCTATATGTGAGTGCCGATCCTTCTTCATTGTTATATGGGACGCCGACCCTATGATACATGCACTGCTAATTTTATCTGCAGTGCCGACTGATTTAAATCCACCCTCTCCACTCTGTCAGGGGGGCTCTACTTGTATTAGCGTTTAATAGAACAGGTTCTGTAGACATCTATGTGGAATCAGCTGATGACGTCTAAAAGGAGTGCGCTCTTTCGCGCTACAGTAGGATCTTGGGCCTCTGCACGGTTATTTATACCTGGCGCTAACATCGACCTGTAAGGCTGAGTTCACACTTGAGTTATTTGGTCAGTTTTGGCCCTGTGACTGCTCGAATAAGTGAAATCTGCAAGGATTCAAAGAGCAACGCATGTAATTTGCGTGTCATACTGATTCACAGTATTATTTCACTACCACAGCAGACTCTCTATGCGTGTAACTGCAGGGCACAGTGTTCTACACCACTATACAGGCTCCCTGCAGCCAGGAAATAGCTGTTATTTAACGTGATTCGCCGGGAATAAATCTGGATCGAATCAAATCTTTTTGGAAAATTCGGCGAACCGGCCGAACCGAATTTTTTAGAAATTCGCTCATTTCTAGACACAACCACCACCTCTCCCTTGGCACGTACTCTCTGGTCCTGGATGCATCCACACATTTGCCACTGGCACCTCAAGCTCCGTGCAGTACTTCTCCATATCCTTTCTCTCATTCAGCCTAGGGTCCTATCCTGCCAACCATCCCAAGATGTAAGGGGGTCAAAATTACAAAAGGGGATTTACCACCTTAAGTGGTATGTATGGCTCCTCACTCTAGGATGGAGGAAGGAACCAGTTGGACACAGATGGAGTTGCAACAAGGATATTTATTAGTCTCAAATCTTGACAAGCTTAAAGGGAACCTGTCACCGGGATTTTGTGTATAGAGCTGAGGACATGGGTGTCTAGATGGCCGCTAGCACATCCGCAATACCCAGCCCCCATAGCTCTGTGTGCTTTTATTGTTTAAAAAAAACGATTTGATACATATGCAAATTGACCTGAGATGAGCCCTGTACGTGAGATGAGTCAGGGACAGGACACATCTCAGGTTAATTTGCATATGTATCAAATTGTTTTTTTTTACACAATAAAAGCACACAGAGCTATGGGGGCTGGGTATTGCGGATGTGCTAGCGGCGATCTAGTAACCCATGTTCTCAGCTCTATACACAAAATCCCGGTGACAGGTTCCCTTTAATGGTTACAGCAATTTTCAAAAGGCAACAAGCTCGGTGGTTAAAGCCTCAACAGAGTGCCATTCATAAACAATACATCATGTAGAGGGCCCCTATAGCCCTTCCTATATGCAATAGTGCCAGCAGAACATTCATTGAACACAATAGTGCCCCTCATAAACCGTAGTGCCAGCAGAGTGTAGAGGTATTCACTGTGAAGATCTCGGGCAGCAAAGGGATCAATGGCTACTTTTCTCGTCAAAATTTTGAGATGCTTAATTTCCTGTAGGTTTTGAGCTTCATTCCTTTGATACAGAGCTCCTAAATTCTTACTTCTCCTTATTCAGTAGAGGAAATAATTCTGACTACCTGCTGCCATCACTAGGGGGAGCTCATGCGATACCTAAATGGGAGCTGTTTAAATGCATATGCAGTAGGCTCCCCTTGTGGTAGCTCTTGGGAATTACATTATCTATGGCAATGTTAAACTTTAGAAGACAGTCTCCTAAATATATAGTACCTGCAGTGCAGATGATGATAAACCTCTTTAGGCTATGAAATGACTGTAATATTAAAATCTGATCATTCGTCACAGCGTGCTAAGTATGTTTATTGTCAATGCATAAGTAATGGTTGTTTTAATGCTCCATTGTATTATTAGGAGCTCATGTTAACTAACCTTGTACCTTCCGGGCATGGAATGAATCAATTATTCAATTATGTCAGTAATATGCCTCTGACAACAAGATTCCCATCACTTACCTGTTAATACTTAATTCTGACTAATGACTTTCCACCCGCCAAGTAATAATTATAACTTTGGTAATTATAACAGTCATTCCTCAAAATGGAGAAATAATAGGTGATTCTTATTGTATAATTTGACAATTAAATAGCTATAGAAGAAAGAAAGAAAAGGTGGGAGGAGATGGAACGTGAAATCTGATTAATTTGGGAACGAAGAGGATTATGCCAAAAACGAATATAAAGATTTTTGTTAGTGTTGGATTTTAGGCCGACATGGCCACCATGTCAAATGTAGGGATCTTTAAGATGGTGAAGACTCTTGAATTGGCGACCAAGTCAGTTCTTATCTTCTTCTTGTTCTAGGTTTAGACACTGGGTAAGGGGGGGGGGGAGTTTAGAAAAAAGGGGCGAGGACTTGTTTTTACAACACACCCCAGAGATGATGATCGGATTGAGATCTGAGAAACTTGGAAGCAGGTCATCACCTTGAACTCTTTGTCAAGTTCCTCAAATAGTTCCTGAACCATTTTTGTAGTATGCTTGGGGTATTATCCTGCTGAAGAAGGCCACTGAGATTAGGGACCACCACTGTTATGACCGGGTGTAATTGCCTGTATAGTGGTTAGGTAGGTGTTATTGTAACGTGCCGCCTGCCGGGCCGATCGAATCCCAGGACTATAGGAATGCCGAGTGGTGTGGTATGGCCCAATATGTGTCACGGTGCTCCTACCTGGATACAGCAGGACCCCAGGCTTACGCTCCAAAGCAAAAAAAAGCAGAATAGTTGAGTTAGGGGATGAAGTATAACTTGAGTCCAGACCTTGGTAAACTTAAACAGCAGCTTTACTTGGGTAAACTTGATTCCAGACAATATTCAGGCTTTCTCTTGGTTCCAGCAGGCTTTGGCATAAAGTGGCGGGCAAACCTGGTAACTGTGCTTTCTCTATTTCTCTGCTAGGCTAAAAGGCATGCAGTAACTCTGCTTACTTTCTCTCTGCTGTGCTAAACTCTTCTTGGGTCTGTTTACTGGAATTTCGGTTGGTTCTGGTATCCTTGGATTGGGGTGCCTTTGGCTGTTAACCCCCTCCTGACACTCAGTAAGTAAATTAGCAAGGATTCAGGGTACTCTATGAGCTAATTCCCTCTGGGGAGACTCCTGCTGCAGCAGGTGGAACTTTCCCCTCGCTGCTACTTCTTTCAGGTCTTCTCAGCTCCACTATTGAGTCTAAATGGAGTAATCTAGAACTGCAACCCCTCCCTTCTGGTAGGAAGCGGGACTGGTCCACTTCTGCCCAAAGGGGGGAGAATGGAATTGTAAGTTCTATTCTATCTAAGGATAGCTCTGCCATACACGCTGCCACCTGCTGATGAACCAGGCATATTACATAAACATAACAGTTTCATGACAATATTATCACTGCACAATGGTGAAGGACCTGGAAATAAATACAAAGATGACATTCATGTTAAACACTAGAGACAGTAGCGGAGTGCAGAAATGGTAATACCACTCCGGGGTATTACAGTATGTGTCCCATCCACGTGATGCTATGACCCAAGGTTTCCCAGTAGAACATTGCCCAGAGCATCGCACTGGCTCCGCTGACTTGTCTTCTTTTCATAGCATATCCTCGTGCCACAATGGTTACAAAAGTATGTCATAGCAAGACATGGTGTAAGGCGGAATTTTAGAAAAATTGCCCCCAATTTAATAATTATGTACCGCCACTCTAAGGCTACTTTCACATTTGCGGCATTGTGATCTGGCTGCCAGTCCTGACAGAGAATGGCGGGGATTGGCCTGACACAAACAGCGGCAAGTAGCGGTCTCGTTCCGGCCAATTCTCTGCATTTTTGCTGGATTGTGGCCGCATCTCCGCTGGACCCTATTATAGTTAATGGGGCTGGCGGGCATTTTGGTTGCATCTGACAGTGCCAGATCCAACAAATTCTGTGACAGCTTGCCAGAATTGCTACCGCATATGTGAAACTAGCCTCATACCGATGCACCATTTAGCAGAAAAATAGCACGCCTAAATGTCCATTCAGTTTCATATCCTTCCCCCACTTGCTTCTTTCTACTTCTGAAGTTCTGCACTTGCCCCTGACTGCTAGACCACCATGGGGAGTATCGACTGTGCACAGCCCTCCAACGCTTTATTATACCATTAGCATAAAATAAGAGGAAGCCTCTTCTGGAGAGCCATAGACGACGTGACTGTGCTCCCGCCTCGTATGTAGCACATTTTATAACTATTGCAGCTTGAAAAGTTCATAAAATATTAAGCAAAATCATGGTTGCTGACCTGGAATGAAAATGTAATGCAGTAGACAAAATAGTTCTCACACTGCTGGCTGCATGCTGCTAGACGGATGGGGTTATTGTTCCTTCACTGAAGATTTGAAGGTTTGGAGCACTGCTCCTGAGAACGGGAGATGAAGTACAGCGTGGATGTGCAGAGGGCAACTACACTGCAGTCTGATGCGAGTGCGGGGGACAAGGTGGCGATAGACTCAACCTCCCCAGAGAGTCAATTAAAGACCATTTCCACTAAAATACACATTTTATATAAAAATGACAATTAAGTGAGTTTCCCAGTATTATAGTATTGCAGTTCTTGTTAGGTTTGTGAGAAAACTGGGTGGTAACCAATATGGCTCCCATGTTGCTCATCCAGCTTTCCAAACTACGGTACAAGGGAGTCAGGGACACATCTGCCTAATTATTCCGGGGCAGAGTAACTGACAATGTATATGGAAACAGGAAATCAAAGAAAGCGTAAAGGGGTAATAACCCTGCCTGTTTACTAGTCTGCTTGCTGAGAGGGGAGACGATTCATTGATCGTTTTCTTGTGCCATTATATTATTGGATGTTGTTTTGTTGACATTTTTGCATACCTTATATGTATCTCTGCCTATGGATGACATCCGGGTGCTTTCCATATTTTGCGGAACAGAACTGCTGGCCTGGAAATGGAATGCACATGGAGTAACGTCTGTTTTTTTTTTTTTTGCGGACCCATTGAAATGAATGGTTGCTCATATGGTCCGCAAAAAAAATAAAAATGGAACAGACACGGAAAATAAATACGTTCGTGTGTATGAGCCCTTAGGCTATTTTCACACTTGCGGCAGTGTGATCCGGCGGGCAGTTCCGTCGTCGGAACTGCCCGCCGGATCAGCCGATCTGGATGTGACTGAAAGCATTTGTGAGACGCATCCGGATGCGGATCCGTCTCACAAATGCATTTCGAGAACGGATCCGTCGCTCCACTTGTCGTGCGGACAGACGGATCTGTCTTGTATCTTTTTTCACATTTTTACCGGTCTGCGCATTTTGAATGCTGGATCCGGCACTAATACATTCCTATGGGGGAAAATGCCGGATCCAGCATTCAGGCAGGTCTTCAGTTTTTTTTGCATGCTACGGTTTTATCTTTTGCCTGATCAGTCAAAATGACTAAACTGAAGACATCCTGATGCATCCTGAACGGATTACTCTCCATTCAGAATGCATGGGGATAATCCTGATCAGGATTCTTCCGGCATAGAGCCCCTGTGACGGAACTCTATGCCGGAAAAGAAAAACGCTAGTGTGAAAGTACCCTTAGTTATATTTTTGAGAGTGGTCAGGTGGCAACCAATTTGTTAGCTATTACAGTTCACATTTTAAAGTGTACCTGAGTTAGGCTCCTTTCACACCTGCGTTCAGGTGTCCGCTCGTGAGCTCCGTTTGAAGGGGCTCACAAGCGGCCCTGAACGCAGCCGTCCGGCCCTAATGCACTCTCAGTGGAGGCGGATCCACTGAGAATGCATCCGCCTGCCAGCGCTCAGCCTCCGCTCCGCTCAGTGAGCGGACACCCGAACGCTGCTTGCGGATCCGTCCAGACTTATAATGTAAGTCAATGGGGACGGATCCGTTTGAAGATGACCCCATATGGCTCAATCTTCAAGCGGATCCGTTCCCCATTGACTTTCAATGTAAAGTCTGGACGGATCCGCTCAGGCTACTTTCACACTTAGAAATTTCTCTAAGTTATAATGCAGACGGATCTGTTCTGAACGGATGCGAACGTCTGCATTATAGGAGCGGATCCGTCTGATGAAACATCAGACGAACCCGCTCCGAACGCTAGTGTGAAAGTAGCCTTAGTGAACTGTGAAGGAATGTTTTTTTTTTGCTTGTTTTGCTTTTGTTTTTTTTTGGGGGGGGTGGGCTTCGCCAAATGTCATTTGGCCATTTTTATTTTTTTATTTTAAAAGTAGGGGTGTTTTGGGGATGCAGCAGAAAAAAAAAATATTTTGGGGAAAGGGAGGTGATTTGAACTTTTATATTTTTTCATTGTTTTATATATATATTTTTTATTTTACTTTCTAGTCACCCTAGATAACTACAGTATAACCATCATTAGATTGTCGATCATGTTCTGTAATGTGTATATATCCATCGCAGGCTACACCATTCATTCCCTTACGTCCTACCAGCAGCACAGATGGGGTTAACTACGCCCTGTGGACTGGTAGGACCGGCGGAATTTTAATGAGCCCAAGAACCAATAATAAAGATTTACATCCCTATAAAAGGAGGGGACACCCCCCCAGCCCATTGTGTTCTTCTCTGTCCTCCGGACAGGTGGACTGGCGGTTCCTCTCCGTTTTAGGGGAAGTATTTATCTTTTGTTCTATGCGTCCCAAGTAGGCTGGGGCGCTCACCTAGACAATTCCCCTGTCCAAGGGACTTGGTCTCCTCAGGAGCGGCTACTTTCCTCCAATCTCCGCGAGATTCGAGCCATCCGGTTAGCCCTCCTTCACTTTGCCCTCAAATTCGGGGCATGGCGGTGAGAGTACAGTCAGACAACGTGACTGCGGTCCTGTACATCAACAAGCAGGGAGGCACAAGATCTCTACCCCTCCTTTCAGAGATCGGGGTAATTCTTCGGTGGGCAGAGTTGAACCTTTCCCACCTGTCTGCCATCCACATCAGTGGTTCCTGCAACCTAATTGCGGATCGTCTGAGTCGCGGTCTGTCGACAATGGAATGGTCCCTGTATCCGGAGATTTTCAGGCAGATAATCCTCAGGTGGGGGTTGCCAGAGGTAGACCTCATGGCAAGGAGGTTCAATGCCAAGGTGGAGAGGTTCTGCTCCCTTTACAGGGAGGACAACCCCCTGGCGATAGATGCTCTGTCGATACCGTGGAGGTTCAGGCCGGCTTACATCTTCCCTCCTTTTTCCATGATACCAAGGGTATTGATGAAAATCCGTCAGGATCAGGCCTCGGTGATTGCCATCATACCGTTTTGGCCCAAGAGATCCTGGTTTACCCAGCTCATTCACATGAGTCGGGGACATTATTGGAGGCTCCCCCACAATAGACCCTGGTGTCATGGGACACTCACCTCTGTCCAGATCTGCACAAGTTCAACCTGACAGCCTCAATGTTGACCAGTCCCTTCCCAATATAGAAGGGCTTTCAGAGTTGGTCCTGAGAATGTTATCACATTCAAGAGCAGAATCTACTAAGAAAGCCTACTCCAGAATTATGACGTTTTTTTTCGTTATGGTGTGCTTCTAACCAGGTGGCGTCTGCAGATCCACCCCTCTCTGCGATTCTTCAATTTCTACAGGATGGCCTAGACAGAGGCCTTGCTCCATCTACGCTGAGGGTCCAGATTTCTGCCATCTCGGCCTGTCTCAACAGACCCTATTCTCGGGACCCACTCGTCAAACGCTTCCTTAAAGGAGCCGAAAGGATGAAGCCTACAGTACTGAAGCCCATCCATCAGTGGGACTTTGGAGGAGGTGGATTTCAAGTTCATGACTCTGAAGTTAGTCTTCCTACAGGCAGTAACTTCGGCCAAGAGAATCTCAGAACTTCAAGCCTTCTCGGCCTCAGAACCCTATACTATCTTTCTTCAAGACCGGGTTCTCCTGAGATTCCTTCCATATTTCAGGCCTAAGGTCCCTTCATTTTACAACATCAATCAGGTGATTTCTTTACCAGTTTTACTTTCTCCTTCTACCTCCTCCAGGGATTCTGTCAAGCATCTGTTGGATATCTCGAGATGCCTCCAGATCTATGTGGATAGATCCAATGAGTTCATGCAAGATGAGAATCTCTTTATCCTGTTTGCCTGTAAGTCTAAGGGCCGCAAGGCGTCCAAGGCATCGATTGGTCGCTGGATTAAGAAGGCTATCAGTGAATCTTTTGTCTCCCACGCTTTAGATCCTCCAGAGTTTGTGAAGGCCCATTCCACTAGGGCCATCTCCACTTCTTTCACTGAAAGAAGCCTCCTTCCTCTGGAGATGATTTGTAAAGCTGCCTCCTGGAGCTCTGAATCCACTTTCATCTCCCACTACAGATTAGATGCCAGGGTAGCTGAGTTTTCGGCCTTTGGGCAGACTATTCTTAGCTCTTCCAGGCATGAAGGCCCTCCCTAGGGGTTCTTCTTACTATCTCCCCATCTGTGCTGCTGGTAGGACGTAAAGGAATCGTTAACTTCTAACGATAATTTGTTTTCCCTTAGTCCTAACTGCAGCACACAAATATCCCACCCTAGTAAGGTTATTCTTGCTATAGACACAATGGGCTGGGGTGTGTCCCCTCCTTTTGTAGGGGTGTAAATCTTTATTATTGGTTCTTGGGCTCATTAAAATTCCGCCGGTCCTACCAGTCCACAGGGCGTAGTTTACCCCATCTGTGCTGCTGTTAGGACTAAGGGAAAACAAATTATCGTTAGAAATGAATGACTATATACCACTACAGTGCTGCCACTTGCTGGCCTGTATTGGTATATACCAGGAATCAGCAACCTCCGGCACTCCAGCTGTTCTGAAACTACTACTCCCAGAATCCTCCTTTCAATTCTACGGGAGTTACAAGAACAGCCAAGAAAGTGTGCATGCGGGGAGTTGTAGTTTTACAGAAGCTGGAGTGGCAGAGGTTGCTGATCCCTGGTATATACCATTAATGGGTATTGGAGCCTGCTTGAGGCTCTAAGCCATCACTGGAATATTACAGCTTCCCTGTTCTCAGGCAGGGAATACTGTTACGGACACGGGAGCGCTCAGATGCCGTGATCACAATTCGCCATGGGATCTGAGCTAATAAATGTATATGATCAGACTTATGGCTGATGGCATACATTCACGCCGGGCCTCTGCTGTTTGAAACAACAGAAACCCAGTGGTTATTTTGCCCTTTTATTTTTATTTTTTACCATTAAAGGGCTTTTCCAAGTGTTTTATACTGATGAACTATGCTCGGGTTAGTGCAAAAAACAATGTTAGACCAGCACCTCCAAACAATATGACATAAAGTACAGGTGCACGCTTCTACAGCTGCAATGCAAAAGCAAGCAAACACTACAGAGTATATGCAGCAGCGCCCTGCTCCATGCACAAAGACACATGCAAACACTGGAAACATAGATAAATCTGAATTGCATTACTGCTATACTTGTTTACACATGTTTGATCAAAATTGTGTCGGGCCCATCTACCAGCAACAAGGTGGCTTCCAACATACGGGACCATCAGACTTGCTTTTCCTGGGCCTAAGCCTACAAGATTAAAGGATAAAGGATTTAGACCCTAATTTAAATGTTCATATATGTAGTTACTAATAACATGATATTCCAGAATCAGTTACTATTAGACTGACTTACCCCATATTTAATAAGATTCAGCCCTTAGCAACCAGTCTGCATAAAACTGCAATTTTACTATTCAGTTAAGATGGCCGCCACTGCACTCACCCTGAGGCTAATCCCGCCTGCCCTCACTAGCCAGTAACAATAGCCCCCCAAAAGTGTCAGTAACCAGGGCCCTCCCCCCTAAAGGGTTAATCTCCTGCAGCACAAAGGGGTCCTCTTACCACATGTTGCTTTCATTTATACACTGAGCAGATGGCAGATCTCCCTTCCCTGGTCTGCGCTGCTTCAACTCTGCATTCTCCAGCTCTGCTGAGTGAGGGAGCGTCTGCCAAGCGCAGGGACAGGGAGAAGTGCACACAGCCCAGGCACTGTTATCAGCTGCTGGGGAGGACCTGGCTTTAATCATTTACTTACAGTCCTTGGCTGTCAGTAATCCGACCTTGCAGGCTGCTGCTTCTGCGTCCTCCATCCTTCAACAGATAGACGGACCATGCCTAGCAACCCTATTGTAAGCACAGGTAAAAAAAGGCAGTACAGGGAACAAAAATGTGGAATTAAGGGGTAATTGAATACACAGTGAAAAGTTGAAATAGGGCCACCAAGGTGATATTAATCACCACAATCCAATACTCCAAAAAAAATAAAAAATACAACAGTTATCCTTTAAGGGCAATGAAAAATCCAGCTATATTATACTCTAATTTGAAGCCATTGGCAGATTGGCGGGAGTGATAGGTCCTAATAGTGGAAACCACTCCCTCAAATGTACGATGCAAAAAACTGTTAGACCAGCACCTACAAAAAATATGCAATAAAGTGCAGGTGCGAAAGCAAGCAAACCTTCTACAGTATGCAACAACGCACTGCTCCATGCGCAGGACCATGCAGACAGAGGCGCTCTCCAATGGATGGTGCCGTCCTTGGTTAGCTGCAAGGACGCTCTGGTGAGCACCATCGCCTCTTCAAACAGCTTATCCTTGGGGGTCCCAGGTGCCAGACCCCCACTGATCAGATCCTGGGTAGATCCTCGGTATTAAACACTGGGAAAACCCCTTTAAATATACAATTTATATCATTTTACATTTTTAGGATTTGTTGATTATTGTGATTTCTATTGCATTGTTCTTAATATGGTTGTATCTAGAGATGAGTGAAGTATTGGAAAATTTGATTTGACTACCTCGCCGAATTTAAAAAAAAAACTTTGTCATGAAGTGCATTTCTTTGCAAGTAGTGGGTGCAATGACAGGAAACGTTGATTATGCCACTCCCTATCATTGTACCGCTCAGATGCCGCGTTCATTGCTGATCGCGGCATCTGACAGTAATATTACAGCAATTTTTTTTTTAAATAAATACAATCTTACTTACCTCTTCCATTTGATCGAGAAGAGCCGACCACCACCATCATGGTGCTCATTTATGAACTAATATACGCCATGCTGCCAACGTGTCTAAAAAAGAGGGTGTGATGTTGGCGGAGAAGAGGGCGGGCAAGCAGGCTTGTCTCATTCCTCATTTTGTACGCCAGTTTTTGGTGTACAAAATTACTTAAATCTACGTCTGCAAGGGAGCTGGTGTGGATGTCGCACGTCCTGCTGGAGGAAGAGACAAAGTTATGTAGAGACTTGCACCTCCATACCACTTTGCCTCTTCCTCCAGCAGCACAGACACTATTCAGACTGGCAGGTCAATCGCCGGTCTTAATAAATGAGCCCCTATGTTTTTCTCTGGTTTTATATCCATTTCTTAAATGCATCAGACATAAAATAAAACTGTAAATAGGCTTAATGGAAAATGAATCTTTTTCTATATATACAGCTGCCATGCAGAACTATGGGGGACATTTATTTAGACCCCGGTCATAAAAACCCCTTTAGCTGGCGGTGTATCCACCGAAGTTATAAAGAGACGCCGTCCTCTACACAACTTCAGCAGATCCACTGCCAGTTTAAAACAGACCTAGAGAATGATAAATGAGACGGACCTACCGGCAGTCCCCTTCCCCGCCCACTGCACAGCCCCTTTTTTAGACCTGCCGTGAGCGGGGAAAAGTCGCAGATTGCAGCGCAAATAAACTTTGTGCCGCAATCTGCTCCAGAAATACGACTAATATAGGCGAATTTCTTATAGTAAATGACCCCTTAGGTGCCTCCATGGTTACAGAGTCACAAACAACACCTGTGCAGTCTGATCCTGCAGTTATGTGTCACTCCATCTACCACCTGTTTTTCATGGCCTAGAAACAATTAGCGGAGCTCCAATAATGCAGGAGGTAGTTTGTTTTTCCAATACTAGAAAGTGATATAGTTCCTGGTGTAAAGACTACACTTCCTACAGGAAAAGAAAGCACTAAGGAATATTTCAGCTCTCAAGACTGCAGAATAGCAGCTCTGAAGTATAATACAATCCACAAAACAGAATCAGTGAAGTAAAAGTAATGTATGTACACAGTGACTCCACCAGCAGAATAGTGAGTGCAGCTCTGGAGTATAATACAGGATATAATTTGGGATCAGTACAGGATAAGTAATGTATGTACACAGTGACTCCACCAGCAGAATAGTGAGTGCAGCTCTGGAGTATAATACAGGATGTAACTCAGGATCAGTACAGGATAGGTAATGTAATGTATGTACACAGTGACTGCACCAGCAGAATAGTGAGTGCAGCTCTGGAGTATGATACAGAATATAACTCAGGATAAGTAATGTAATGTATGTACACAGTGACTGCACCGGCAGAATAGTGAGTGCAGCTCTGGAGTATAATACAGGATGTAACTCAGGATCAGTACAGGATAAGTAATGTATGTACACAGTGACTGCACCAGCAGAATAGTGAGTGCAGCTCTGGAGTATGATACAGAATATAACTCAGGATAAGTAATGTAATGTATGTACACAGTGACTGCACCGGCAGAATAGTGAGTGCAGCTCTGGAGTATAATACAGAATGTAACTGAGGATCAGTACAGGATAAGTAATGTAATGTATGTACACAGTGACTGCACCAGCAGAATAGTAAGTACAGCTCTGGAGTATAATACAGGATGTAACTCAGGATCAGTACAGGATAAGTAATGTAATGTATGTACACAGTGACTCCGCCAGCAGAATAGTGAGTGCAGCTCTGGAGTATAATACAGGATGTAACTCAGGATCAGTACAGGATAAGTAATGTAATGTATGTACACAGTGACTCCACCAGCAGAATAGTGAGTGCAGCTCTGGAGTATAATACAGGATATAATTTGGGATCAGTACAGGATAAGTAATGTATGTACACAGTGACTCCACCAGCAGAATAGTGAGTGCAGCTCTGGAGTATAATACAGGATGTAACTCAGGATCAGTACAGGATAGGTAATGTAATGTATGTACACAGTGACTGCACCAGCAGAATAGTGAGTGCAGCTCTGGAGTATGATACAGAATATAACTCAGGATAAGTAATGTAATGTATGTACACAGTGACTCCACCAGCAGAATAGTGAGTGCAGCTCTGGAGTATAATACAGGATGTAACTCAGGATCAGTACAGGATAAGTAATATAATGTATGTACACAGTGACTGCACCAGCAGAATAGTGAGTGCAGCTCTGGAGTATGATACAGAATATAACTCAGTATCAGTAATGTAATGTATGTACACAGTGACTGCACCGGCAGAATAGTGAGTGCAGCTCTGGAGTATAATACAGGATGTAACTCAGGATCAGTACAAGATAAAGTAATGTAATGTATGTACACAGTGACTCCACCAGCAGAATAGTGAGTGCAGCTCTGGAGTATAATACAGGATGTAACTTAGGATCAGTACAGGATAAGTAATATAATGTATGTACACAGTGACTGCACCGGCAGAATAGTGAGTGCAGCTCTGGAGTATAATACAGGATATAATTTGGGATCAGTACATGATAAGTAATGTAATGTACACAGTGACTCCACCAGCAGAATAGTGAGTGCAGCTCTGGAGTATAATAAAGGATGTAACTCAGGATCAGTACAGGATAAGTAATGTAATGTATGTACACAGTGACTGCACCAGCAGAATAGTGAGTGCAGCTCTGGAGTATGATACAGAATATAACTCAGGATAAGTAATGTAATGTATGTACACAGTGACTCCACCAGCAGAATAGTGAGTGCAGCTCTGGAGTATAATACAGGATGTAACTCAGGATCAGTACAGGATAAGTAATATAATGTATGTACACAGTGACTGCACCAGCAGAATAGTGAGTGCAGCTCTGGAGTATGATACAGAATATAACTCAGTATCAGTAATGTAATGTATGTACACAGTGACTGCACCGGCAGAATAGTGAGTGCAGCTCTGGAGTATAATACAGGATGTAACTCAGGATCAGTACAAGATAAAGTAATGTAATGTATGTACACAGTGACTCCACCAGCAGAATAGTGAGTGCAGCTCTGGAGTATAATACAGGATGTAACTTAGGATCAGTACAGGATAAGTAATGTAATGTATGTACACAGTGACTTTACCAGCAGAATAGTGAGTGCAGTTCTGGAGTATAATACAGGATGTAACTCAGGATCAGTACAGGATAAGTAATGTAATGTATGTACACAGTGGATGCACCAGCAGAATAGTGAGTGCAGCTCTGGAGTATGATACAGAATATAACTCAGGATCAGTAATGTAATGTATGTACACAGTGACTGCACCGGCAGAATAGTGAGTGCAGCTCTGGAGTATAATACAGGATATAATTTGGTATCAGTGCATGATAAGTAATGTAATGTACACAGTGACTCCACCAGAAGAATAGTGAGTGCAGCTCTGGAATATAATACAGGATGTAACTCAGGATCAGTACAGGATAAGTAATGTAATGTATGTACACAGTGACTGCACCAGCAGAATAGTGAGTGCAGCTCTGGAGTATAATACAGGATGTAACTCAGGATCAGTACAGGATAAGTAATGTATGTACACAGTGACTGCACCAGCAGAATAGTGAGTGCAGCTCTGGAGTATGATACAGAATATAACTCAGGATCAGTAATGTAATGTATGTACACAGTGACTGCATCGGCAGAAAAGTGAGTGCAGCTCTGGAGTATAATACAGGATATAATTTGGTATCAGTACATGATAAGTAATGTATGTACACAGTGACTCCACCAGCAGAATAGTGAGTGCAGCTCTGGAGTATAATACAGGATGTAACTCTGGATCAGTACAGGATAGGTAATGTAATGTATGTACATAGTGACTGCACCAGCAGAATAGTGAGTGCAGCTCTAGAGTATAAAGCAGGCTATAAGTCATGATCACTACAGCCTTTATTGCTGATTAATCTGATATATAAACTTAAAAAATTAACTTAAATAATTAATTAATTAAATAAATAATTCTTAAAAATGGATCTCTTAAAGGGGTTATCCCATCTTAGACAATGGGGTCATATCGCTAGGATATGCCCCCATTGTTTGATAGGTGCGGGTCCCACCGCTGGGACCCGCACCTACAAGGAGAACGGAGCGGAGAAAGTGGAGGAGGGCGCACTGCGCATGCGCAGCCGCCCTCCATTAATTTCTATGGAGCCGCCGAAAATAGCCGAGCGCTGGCTCGGCTATTTCCGTCGGCCCCATAGAAATGAATGGGAGCGAGGCCGCTCATGCGCGATGCGCTCCCATTCACTTCAATGGGAGAGGCGGGGAGCTGCGCCTGGTGGTGGTCGGATCCTGGGAAACCCGGGGTCCTCCAGCCACAACTCTCCGCGGCTCCGTTCTCGTTGTAGGTGCGGGTCCCAGAGGTGGGACCCGCACCTATCAGACAATGGGGGCATATCCTAGCGATATGCCCCCATTGTCTAAGATGGGATAACCCCTTTAACTGTAATCTGTGTAGAGCTTGTAAACAAGTTTTCAATCTCCCTGCAGCTCCACCAAAGGGGACACAAAACATTACACAGTGGAATCAATGATGTAACGTATCCACTGCCTGGGTAATAGGTAACACCCCCTCTCAGAATTTCCTTGTAAGGTATTTTAAGGCCTCTTTTAGACGAGCAAGTTCAATGCATCGGACTTGCAGTGTCGGCTTCGTTCCTGACCTCCCAGCCAGGGCATCTTCTAGGGAAATTTGCCAACAGGGCAAACATCAAAAAAGCACACCCCCCCCCCCCCCCCCCCCCCCCGATTGTGGCTGGATCTCTGCCGTACCCCATTGTAGTTGATGGGGACGTCGGCATTCAGTCTGCAGTGCCGATCCAGTGAATTCCGGCAGGCTGTTCTCAGCTGGAATAGCCTGCCGGAATCACTAACGCAGATGTGAAAGTAGCCTAATACAGCGCCCCATACCTCTTACACCCAGTGACGTCTCCTTTGATGTAGATGTTCTCTTTCTTCATCTTCTCCATTCAGACCAGACCGCCATGATGATTTCTTTCAGCCATCTCTTCTCTCTGCAGAGTTTGACAGACATCTTAGATTCCTACTTTTCCATCCTCCTCCCACCTTCTCAACATCCCATCATGCACCCCCAAAACTATATTGCATAAACTGATAAACCCCATGAAAATACTAGTTACACACAGATAGCGCCTCCTTCAATAATTATTGGAACACAATGCTCAAAAAAATAACTGCACCCAGCAAATAGTGTCCCTGACACTAATAGTGTAACCATAATGTCGCCCAAAAATAACTGTGCTAAGCTGATACTGTGCCAGGGTGCCCCCACAGTAATAGTGCTCCCCAAAATCCCAACAATAGTAATAATTCTGAGAGAGCACTCAGTAGTAATAGTGCTCCTACAGTGCCCCCAACAGTAATTGTGTCCCAGAAGTAATAATGCTCCCATAGTCCCGCAGTTGTAATAAAGCCCACCATAATGCCCCCAGTAGTAATAATTCTATTTATAGTGTGCACCAGTACAAAAAAAACTCTTAGTGCCCCCAGTAGAGCCAATGTCCCCAGAATGCCCTCATGTGTTCCAATGACCTGTACTGTGTGCCACTAGAAAAAACACTTAGTGCCCCCAGTTGAGCTTAGGTGCCCATAGTACCCCTATAATTTGTGACAGTATAAAATACTCCTATATTGTGCCCCCAAAAGCTGCCCCATAGTGCTCCTCCCTGTCCCCATAGTGTCCTCCATAATGTGCCAGTATAAAATGCCCCTATAGACTGCCCCACATAGATGCCCCCATAATGCTCCTCTCCCCCTTCCCCATAGTGGCACCAAAATGGTTGCCAGTATTAAATGCCCCTATATAATGCCCCATAGAGCTCTTCTCCCCCACTTCTCCATAGTGCCTCCCCATAATGTGTGCCAGTAAATAGGCCCCCCAGTAAATGCCCCCATAGTGCTCCTTTACCCCCCATTTCTCCATAGAGCCCCCCCATAATGAGTGCCAGTCTATAGGGCCCCCAGTCCAGTAGATGTGTCCCCTCTTCTCCATAGTGCCCCCCATATTGTGCCAGTATATAGGGCCCCCATAGTGCTTCCCCCTCTTCTCCATAGTGCCCCCCCCATATTTTGGCAGTATATAGGGCGCCAATAGTGCTTTCCCTCTTCTCCATAGTGCCCCTCCATATTGTGCCAGTATATAGAGCCCCCATAGTGCTTCCCCTCTTCTCCATATGCAGTAAGCCGGATTGGGGCAATTGCACACTGGTGCAAAATTAATAGTTTTTAGTTCGTGACGCCAATTGCAGCTTGCTCAGGTACTGTAGCAGGGCCCTTTAAGATGTTATAACTCACGTACCAAGTGAGGAATGCCAGAGTGGGAATAATGTCTCTGTGTAGTAGGTATTGTGTCAACGGTGTCTCCTACCTTGGTACGGCTGGACTCCTGGATCCTGACTCACATGCAATAAAATGAGTGTTGTTAACCCCTTAGTGACCACCCATACGTGTTTTTACGGCGGTCACTAAGGGGCCTTAGGCTGGGCCGCTGCGTTTTTACGGCGGCCCAGTTTAAGCGCTGCACGGCTCCCCCGTGCAGCGGGGAGCGCGGACCTGGCTCTCACATGAGAGACGGGTCCCTGCTCTAACAGCCCGGACCGGCAGGAGTGCCGATCCGGGCTGTTTAACCCTTTACATGCAATGCAATGGCGCCCGCTGCATGTAAAGTGGTGACAGATGGAGCGGACTCCCTCTGTCTCCCATCAGCACCCCGAAAATGCGATCGCGGGGTGCTGATGTGTTGGAAAGCTTACCTTGCTTCCGATCAGGGCCCCGAGCCTGTCTTCCGTTACCTCCAGCAGGCTGTGCCTCTCTGGCGCAGCCTGCTGGTCAATGTTTGAATAGCATTGCTATTGAAATGCAATGCATTATAGAGATAATGCATTACATTTTAAAAGCAATCAAAATACTGTATATTATAGTCCCCTTGTGGGACTATTAAATAGTAAAAAAAAATAGAAAAAAAATACACATTTATTAAATAAAAAAAATTCCATAAAATAAAAAAATATGCTTTTTTTTTCATTGAAAATACGCTTCCCCTAGCCGGGTTGGCTGGTACACACTGGATCTAACTGGTTTCTTCCCTCCCTTGCTGCAGGGCGTGGGACCAGCCCACTTCTGCTCCTAGAAGAGGGGGAGCTAAACACTGGAATGAACTATTCCAGTCCAGCTATACTAAACTGAACTAAACACATTGCTGCCACCTGCTGGTGTACATGGAAATTACAGCATAATATATGAAACAGGCATAGAAAATACATATAATGGAAAATGCAATGTTAGACTACACAAGATGACAATACATATGCACCTGACATGTTGTAGCAGGGAGAAAGAGTTTAGTGACATACTCCAGGATGTTACACATAGTGCCCCCCCATATTGTGCCAGTATATAGGGCCCCCATAGTGCTTCCCCTCTTCTCCATAGTGGCCCCCATAGTGCTTCCCCTCTTCTCCATAGTGCTCTTCCATATTGTGCCAGTATATAGGGCCCCCACCCCCCTTCTTGCCACAGTATATTATAAATAATAAAAACAATAAACTCATATACTTACCTTATGCTGCTGTCAGTGATGCGATGCAGGTCTCTTCCGGCCTGTGACCCACTCTGTACGGCTCAGGCAGCGCAATGACGTCATTGCGCTGCCTGCACCGGCCTCTGATAGGCTACAGGCCTAGTGCCTGTAGCCTATTAGAGAAAGGGGCAAGGGAGATGCCTCTCCCTTGCTTCTCCGCACCGTTCATCTGTATCACTGTCCTGAGGATGGCGATACAGGTGAATATGGAGATGAGCGCTTCCACAATGGAAGCGCCCATCTCCACTCCTGCTGCCTCCGGACAGAAAGGGCCCCCCTCCGGCGCTGAGCCCTGCTGACTGTGCCCCCCTCTTCTGTCCTGAGGGATGCGCCCAATCTCACCGTTTTCCACCCTTAAGCCACAAAATGAGGTATGAATGTTCCCTGTTTGATCCCTTGGCCGCACTCACCAGGTAAGTCACCAATTAGTGGCAAATTGGTGGTAGTAACATGGGATTCGAAGGAGAAGCGTAGTCAGAAACTTAGCAAGGGGTCATCACATAGAGAGTGATCCAGTGAAAAACAAGAGAATGAGACAAAGACGTAAATAAAAGATGACCCAGGGAATGAAAAAGTTCTAACTACAAAGAGGAAGACAAAGACTGTCAGAGGCCAAATTTCTTTATAACAATGTCCATGGTCCTGATTATAGTTGAGCGATTCAACTTCTCATCAAACATCTGAAGTCGATTTGCATAAAATTTTGTTTCAATACTGTACCTTCGAACCGACCCTGAGTTCGGGAACTGTTTTTTTTTACAGTAGAAATCAATTTATGAAGTTATGACGTGAAGTCTCGCAAGACTTCGCAAAGCCAATACATTCTAATGCTGTATGGAGCGCTCGCTCCGTACAGTATTGAAACAAAGTTTTATGCGAATCGACTTTGGATGTTTCATCCGAAGTCAATTCACTCATCCCTAGTCCTGATCTTATCAGAGCTCTCAAGTTGATCAGATATGGGAGGCAGAGAAGCCATAGCTACGGGAAATTGTTTATGGATTGGGAACATTTTAGTAACATTGCTACTGTTTTCAATGTTTATTCCCCTTTAAGTGTTACAATCGACATGCTGCCTCCTCCGCTCCAGGTAACATCGGTTTTCTCTCCAATGACACAATACCTTTTAATCATCGAATGTTTTGTCAGAATATTCACAGGAAACAAAACTCAAAGGAAAAAATTTAGCACTGGCCGAGAAAGTGATTCTGACAGATGTGTGACACTTCAAAGCCAAAACGCCTATGAATCCCATACCAACCTAAAATAAACAACCTCCTCTGGAGGCACCAGTGGAATAATAAAGAAGCCTTCAGATCTGATAACATGGGAGCTGTGGCATTGTGTGTCGGCATCATGGAGCATTATTATTTTACAGAGTGGGATATCGAAAATAATGCACCAAGTATACCTTCACTACCAGCAAATAACATAACAAGGAAAGAAGTAGCAAATATTCAAAGTGAAATAGAGCATATAGAGCATTATTAAAGGGGTTGTCTGTTGATCAATTTTTTTGAGGAGACAGAATTACTTAAAAAGATAAAAAATAAGTCACGTTCAGATCACTGTCCTCCTGTGCTCCCGTCACGATACCGTCTGAATCTCCCACTGGTCTCCACTTCCTGGACACTCTCTCTATGGAATTGTGACCAGTCGGCCTATCACTGGCTGAGGTGGGTCATCAAGTGACACCCCAGAGTGGTATTACCACTTCTGCACCTTGCTACTGTCTTTATTAGTCTAACCTCATGTCATCTTGTGTATTTATTCCAGGTCCTCCATACAGACAGACCATACAAAGAGAAGTGCAGCATACAAGAATAAGCAAAGGAGTGATTGGGAATTGGGAGCCCAGTCTCCATTCCCCAGCGGCCGTGTGATATGCAGGGAATTGGGAGCCCAGTCTCCATCCCCCAGCGGCCGTGTGATGTACAGGGGATTGGGAGCCCAGTCTCCATCCCCCAGCGGCCGTGTGATCTACAAGGAATTGGGAGCGCAGTCTCCATCCCCCAGCGGCAGTGTAATATGCAGGGAATTGGGAGCCCAGTCTCCATCCCCCAGCGGCAGTGTAATATGCAGGGAATTGGGAGCCCAGTCTCCATTCCCCAGCGGCCGTGTGATATGCAGGGAATTGGGAGCCCAGTCTCCATCCCCCAGCGGCAGTGTAATTTGCAGGGAATTGGGAGCCCAGTCTCCATTCCCCGGCGGCAGTGAAATATGCAGGGAATTGGGAGCCCAGTCTCCATCCCCCAGCGGCAGTGTAATATGCAGGGAATTGGGAGCCCAGTCTCCATTCCCCAGCGGCCGTGTGATATGCAGGGAATTGGGAGCCCAGTCTCCATCCCCCAGCGGCCGTGTGATGTACAGGGAATTGGGAGCCCAGTCTCCATTCCCCAGCGGCCGTGTGATCTACAAGGAATTGGGAGCACAGTCTCCATCCCCCAGCAGCATTTTAACGCACCAGGGGGAGACAGTAACCCCCACAACAGTGCAGATGGGACCATGGTCTCTGCACTCACAGCACAGGGGGTAGGGACAGTCGGTCTTGTCCCCCAGCAACAGGGCGGTTTAGCCAAAGGGGAGACAGTCTGTCTCCCCCCACAGCAGCATGGTGGTCTATCTAAAGGGGAGACAGTCGGTCTCTCCCTACAACAGCAGAGCGGTGTATCTAAAGGGGAGGCAGTCGGTCTCCTCCTCCAACAACCAGGCTCACCAGGTCTCTGCCCACTCAGCAACCCACCAAGGCAGTCTACCAGTCCCCCACACAGCCGTGGTGAGGCACATGGACAGGTTTATCCCTTGCTCAGGTGTAGTAACCATTTATTGTGGGTGGGCTGTACTGCTGTTTCTGTTTTGTGGGTGGGCTGCTGGACTAACAAGGGCACTGACCGGCAGAGGGTCAGATACCCTGTTAGTCTGTTTGGAAAAGGGGAGAAATGTGATGAAACCAACCTCGCCACTGGGTGGTGGAGAAGCCTGGCTACCAGCCTCTTGCCCCAGGATTATGGGCCCTCTCATCAGCCAGGCTTCCTTTGTTCACAAAGGACTTTTACTAACTTTTGAACCCCTGGTCTAATTCGTGCCATTTTTGGATATGTTAAATGTCTATGTGTACTGTAAAGGGTGGGACATTGTATATTTGAGTAGTGATGTCTGTCATATTGTCTCCACGTGTGTATTGGCGATTTCCCTTTGTCCTGAGAGATAATTGACTTACTCCTCGGTTGTCTCCAGCACAGAAGACACTGTGTATTCTCCTGCCTGTGATACAATTACATCAACCCATTGTGTAAGGTAATTGTATCACAGGCAGAGGGGAGGATTTTGTGTGGGAGTGTCTGAGTGTATTGTACGTGTTTATTGGTTGTTTTTACAAAACCCTGTGGGTGGTAACCTTGTTGGAAAATGTGTATAAGTCAATGCTTGTGTGTTCAATAAAGAGTTCCTGTTTTACCCTTCATCATGTTGAGGCTGGTGTTTGGGTAACTGATCGACACTGGGGATTGCTATACGCTGAAGATTTGCTATACTCCCCTGGCTATAACTACTAGCTCTTTTAAGAGCTGTTCCTGCTCTCTGGTTTTAGGAGAGGTTCACCCACTGTAGCCTGGAGCCTTGTCGTAGGTCTAGGGTGGGTAGGAGACGGTGAGACCTCAACCAAGCTTCGGCGGTTTGTGGGGTCTGCAGTGCTTACAGTGTCAAGTGGAGTGCTTGGAGTCCCCGGGAAGCACTAGGAGCATCTATCGACGGAGTTACCCGGTCGGGGTGCCAGGAGATCCGTTACACTCGTGAATTCTCGAAGTGGCGATATTAGCGATAAAAATTCGATATTCGAATATTCGCGATCAACACAAATTGAAATCAACAGGCTATTTGCGCAGTGCCTTAGAGATAAGTGAATCGATGCTGAACTAGTCAGATTCATCACAAATTTCACAAAAATTCTACTGCTGAACGAATCCGAAGTTTTGGTGATTCACTTTGGACAAATTGTTCAAAACTGTGCATGCACCATTTTACAGTAAGAATGGGAAGGAAAAATGACAGGAAGCAAGAAGATGGAGGACACATAACCTTGGGAGGGAGAGGACTTGCACTGATTGGATCAGAGGCTGACAGACAGGGGGCAGGATTCTGTCTGGTCTAGAGATGAGCGAATTTCTCAAAAATTCGATTCGGTCGGTTCGCCAAATTTTCCGAAAAGATTTGATTTGATTTATTTGCGGTGAATCACGTTAAAAAACGGCTATTTCCTGGCTGCAGAGAGAGCCTGTATAGTGGTGTAGAACACTGTGCCTTGCAGTAACATGCATAGAGAGTCTGCTGTGGTAGTGAAGCAATACTGTGAGTCAGTATGGAATGGATGCTCTAAACAAGTCCTGCCTCTAATGCCACCAGACATAAGGCAGCTATCCTATAAGTCAATGTTCAGCTCTTAAAATAAGCCTTGAGACATGACTTGGATAATAAATAAGCCAGCATCTCATCTGCAGACAGCTGTTTCGGGGTGATTGCCCCTTATCAGTGCAGGGCAGAGAGTACTGGCTTAACTGGGTGAGAGGCCTGTGTCCGGGTAAGGGGGAACTAACTCTCCTTAGGGAGAGAGCACCTTAATCAGTGTGAGGAGACTTATAGGCCATACATGCTCCTCTGGAATTCTGGGAGGGAAAGGATGCAAATGAGCTCTTAACAAGCTCTGCCTCTAATGCCACCAAAAAAAACTATAAACGAACAATGAGATTTGATAAGCTATAAAAATAATATTTATTGGAATACATGATTAAAAAACACACAGAACAAGATGACAGACAAATCAATGACTAAAGTGCGGTACAACCCTGGGAGAGTTTGGTAAGACAAGTGACAAAAAAATGGAGCCTGAGGGTAAGACTCTATTGCATAAATCTGAAAAATATGAATATCTTAATCGATGGCGATACATATATCACAGGTACATATATCATCAATCGAGTAAATAACTATTTAGTAAAGTGCAACAGATATCATGATAAAGTGCGTGTGCAAGCCACATATAAGTGGAAGGAGGACATGGTACAATCCTATCAAAGGCTCAACAATGATAATGGATGCAATGTAAGCATAAAAAGTCACATACCGTAATTTGAAGTAGTATCTCCACAGGAGGACCGCAGACCCCGACGCGTGTTTCAGTGGAAACCTTCCTCTGGGGGTACAGTTCTTCCTACTTATCACGGATGGTGTTGCAGAATGCTGGAACTTATAAATAAACATCCGACTAGCTTGATCACAAACTATGGAGCATATTTGTGAGCCCTATAAAACCCCTAGAGTTCTCCCTGACTGCTATGCCCATGCAAAGGTCTTTATGGTAGACGATTGCATGCCCACGTACCTTATACTGTGTGACACCTGAAAACCCTATAATAGTGAGGGGACACGACCACCGGCTCCCTGCACTTAATACGGACGGAGTCAGGGTCACCTAGAATCAAGCCAGCAAGGAAACACAAATAAATGAAAAGGACTTATCTGAGGAATCAGCAGTAGCAGTCTCCAGCAGTGAACAACTCATCAAGGAAGAAGTATAAACCGCAAAGTGAGGCAGTATGGGAAAGAATATAAAGGGAGACAATTAGTGTAAATAGGTGACAGCTGGGAGAAGGAAAGGAGATGACAAAGTGAAACCAAAACAAAGAACGTCATGCAAGAGGTAGAGAAGAACGTCTAACAAACCTTCTCACAGAACTGGCGGTGACACAACTGGAGAGGCTATATTCAAGTAGGTGCTCCTCCAATCAGGATACACCAATTAGTAAAAGATAGAGACAGATGGTGTTAATAAAACCATCTGCCCTATCACCGTCCTTCTAGGAGGTGGAGTCACAGGCGGACCGTGCGGTGGCCAATCGCGCGGACATGACTGCGCTCACCAGACAAACTGTTAAGGACCTTGGGTGACGTACTGATCCCGCGAGACAATCGGCTATCACGTGATGGCCTGTCACGTGGCCGGCAAAGTCAGTGGGATAGATCATATGATCGCAAATCGCGATCACATGATCGGCAAAGCTTGTCACATAATCAGCAGCGCTAAGAAGATGAAACGCAACAGAGTGGATCACATGATCGCGAGTCGCGATCAAACGATCAACAACGTTCAAAAGGTAAAAAACACGCCACAAAAGATAAAAGTGGGAGACGTGCATGAAAAATATGAAAAATAAATAAGTGTGTGATGAATCAATATTAGTTAGCTGACCAAATAGGCCAAAGTGGGATATAGGGACACTAATCCCAAGCATACAAAGTGACATGACACATGAATGATAAAATAATAAATTATAACATGTCAATGGTGAAAGTGAAGCAAAAACATGATGAAAGAAAAAACAGTGAATACAAAATTAAGGTGGTACAAAAATAATAAGGGGTGTGTGACAATAATAATACAATGTGAAATGGATTAATCCATAAACAATGAGGAAAGGTGATGTGACGTTTCCATCTTCAATTGGGATCATGGTGGCACAGACTATCCAGTCAGGTATACCCAGAGTCCATATATAGAAGTAAGTACAAATATGTTAACCTATGTGTATAAAGACAGCATTAGTAATGAGTCTCAAGTAGGAAGACACAGACAAATACATGAACATAAATGCCTATTAGCATAACTAAATCGCAAAAAATAACTAAAATAAAATATATATACAGTACATGTTCACTGCAGAAAAGGAGCGTAGGACAGGGCATCATTGAGGCCTTTAGGTTGCATGGTATCTAAGGTCCAAATCCACTTTGTCTCACATTGAGCCAGGCGTTTCATCAGGTTACCTCCTCGCATCCCCAAGTCTATGTGATCTATACCACAGACTTTCAAAAGCGAAGGGTCACTGTCGTGAAACCTCCTAAAGTGCCTGGCTATCACGACCGGCATGCCGATCACATACGTGACGCAAAGGAAGGCCCATTCCAAGGGAGAGGGAAAGATGGTGACTAGAGTTGAGCGAACACCTGGATGTTCGGGTTCGAGAAGTTCGGCCGAACTTCCCGGAAATGTTCGGGGTCCGAACCCGACCCGAACTTCGTCCCGAACCCGAACCCCATTGAAGTCAATGGGGACCCGAACTTTTCGGCACTAAAAAGGCTGTAAAACAGCCCAGGAAAGAGCTAGAGGGCTGCAAAAGGCAGCAACATGTGGGTAAATCCCCTGCAAACAAATGTGGATAGGGAAATGAATTAAAATTAAAAAAAAATAAAAAAAAATTAACCAATATCAATTGGACAGAGGTCCCATAGCAGAGAATCTGGCTTCACATCAGCAGAGAATCAGTCTCTTCATGCCATAGCAGAGAATCTGGCTTCATGTCAGCAGAGAATCAGTCTCTTCATGCCATAGCAGAGAATCTGGCTTCATGTCAGCACAGAATCAGTCTTCATGTCATAGCAGAGAATCAGGCTTCACGTCACCCACCACTGGAACAGGCCACTGTCACATATTTAGGCCCCGGCACCCAGACAGAGGAGAGAGGTCCCGTAACAGAGAATCTGGCTTCATGTCAGCACAGAATCAGTCTTCATGTCATAGCAGAGAATCAGGCTTCACGTCACCCACCACTGGAAGAGGCCACTGTCACACATTTAGGCCCTGGCACCCAGACAGAGGAGAGAGGTCCCGTAACAGAGAATCTGGCTTCATGTCAGCACAGAATCAGTCTTCATGTCATAGCAGAGAATCAGGCTTCACGTCACCCACCACTGGAAGAGGCCACTGTCACACATTTAGGCCCTAGCACCCAGACAGAGGAGAGAGGTCCCGTAACAGAGAATCTGGCTTCATGTCAGCACAGAATCAGTCTTCATGTCATAGCAGAGAATCAGGCTTCATGTCACCCACCACTGGAACAGGCCACTGTCACATATTTAGGCCCCGGCACCCAGACAGAGGAGAGAGGTCCCGTAACAGAGAATCTGGCTTCATGTCAGCACAGAATCAGTCTTCATGTCATAGCAGAGAATCAGGCTTCACGTCACCCACCACTGGAACAGGCCACTGTCACATATTTAGGCCCCGGCACCCAGACAGAGGAGAGAGGTCCCGTAACAGAGAATCTGGCTTCATGTCAGCACAGAATCAGTCTTCATGTCATAGCAGAGAATCAGGCTTCACGTCACCCACCACTGGAAGAGGCCACTGTCACACATTTAGGCCCTTGGCACCTTGAATCTAATATACCCTTTTTGGGATAGATTTAAAGTAGGCCTGATATAGCAGAAACTACTAATTTTGAGAATGGCAAATTTGGGAATAGTTTTTCAACCCAGAACAAAAACTGTGCTTTTACGGTCACTATAAATAATTTGGCCAGCTAAAACAGTACTGATTTAGAGGAATATAAATGTCAGGCCTATTTTTTAGGCGCTGTGTGACAGGTATACCTTTAATCACAGAATTAGACTTGTATCTGCACTGTAGCGTGTGTTTTAAGTTTTTCAGAATGACACTATCAGCACCTTGATTCTAATATACCCTTTTTGGGATAGATTTAAAGTAGGCCTGATATAGCAGAAACTACTAATTTAGAAAATGACAAATTTGGGAATAGTTTTTCAACCCAGAACAAAAACTGTGCTTTTACGGTCACTACAAATAACTTGACCAGCTAAAACAGTACTGATTTGGAGGACTATAAATGTCAGGGCTATTTTTTAGGCGATGGGTGACAGGCTCAACTTGCCCCTGATGTAGTATATGGCCAAAAAATAACCAGACTGTTGATGGTTAAATGCACTTGGGTGACACAGGCTCAGCCTGCACCTGATGTAGGATATGGCCAAAAAATAACCACACTATTGATGGTTAAATGCACTTGGTGGTAGCTTGTGCTGGCGCACCACAAGCCACAAAATGGCCGCCGATCACCCCAGAAAAAAGTGATATAAAAACGCTCTGGGCAGCCTAAAAAAAAGTAAGCAATTCAATATCAGCACTTCAATGATCCACAGCTGGAGATCGATCACTGAATTAAGTCTTTTGGAGGAGTTAATCTGCCTAATCTCGCCCTAACGTCGCAGCAGCAACCTCTCCCTATGCTTGAATCAGCAGAGTGACGTGCAGCGCTACGTGACCCAAGCTTTTATAGAGGCTGGGTCACATGCTGCACTGGCGAATCACAGCCATGCCAATAGTAGGCAAGGCTGTGATGGCCTCTTGGGGCAAGTAGTATGACGCTTGTTGATTGGCTGCTTCGCAGCCTTTCAAAAAGCGCCAAGAAAGCGCCGAACACCGAACCCGAACCCGGACTTTTACGAAAATGTTCGGGTTCGGGTCTGTGTAACGGACACCCCAAAATTCCCCTATACAGTTCGGGTTTGCTCATCCCTAATGGTGACCCCTAACTCACCTTGAGGCTGGCATCTGACGTCCCTAGACGGGTTTCTCACCCGTACGCCGATCACGTGCCTAAACCCTGGCTTTCCATAAGATGAGCCCTACGTAGTGAATAGGGTGGTGGGAACACTAGTCCGCACCACTAACACTAAAGGGAAACACTAGGGAGAGGACAGACAATACTGACAAAACAAATAGTCCCAGGTGGGCGACAACAAACAACCAACAGGGATCCGGAGGGTAATGCTCTGGTACGACAACCAGGGATAACAGCAACTCAGCTCCAGTGGGTCAGTATAGAAGTCCAGGCAGGAAGCTCTATATCTGGCAACCAGAGAAGTGGGAGAGGGAAATATAAGGAGGTTGGGAGTGCCAGACAAGAAACAGCTGAGGAGAAGAAGCTACGGATCCCTGAGTGAGACAAAAAGGATTGCAAGGCAAACACAGAAAGCTACCATTAAGTAACAGCACTATCTTTAGACAGAGCGCGCAGCCACCCACTGCGACTTCCTGACCCTGGGTATAACGGAGTCAGACATGGCTCTTGACACCCTCGTGACAGTACCCCCCTTTCCACGAGGGGCCTCCGGACACTCAGGACTAGGTCTCTCAGGATGAGAGGCATAAAAAGCCCGAACTAACCTGTCAGCGTTTACCTCTGACGCTGGAACCCACATTCTTTCTTAGGGACCGTAACCCCTCCAATGCACCAGATATTGAAGAGAGCGGCGGACCCTACGAGAATCAACAATTTTGGATATTTGAAAATCTAGATTACCATCAACAATAACAGGAGGGGGTGGCAGCGGTGACGGTTCTAGAGGTGAAACATACTTTTTGAGTAACGACTTATGGAAGACGTTATGGATTTTAAAAGTTTGAGGTAGCTCCAGGCGAAAAGCCATGGGGTTAATGATGGCTACTATTTTGTAAGGACCAATGAACCTAGGACCCAGTTTCCAAGAGGGAACCTTTAACTTAATATTCCTAGTAGATAACCACACATAGTCATTCACTCCTAGGTCCGGACCTGGCGACCGTTTCTTATCAGCCATGCATTTATATTTACCTCCCATATTTTTCAAATTAGCTTGCACTTTCTGCCATACAGATAAAAGATGACGAAAACCGTTCCTCTTCGGGAACCTCAGAAGAACCCCCCTCTTTGAAAGTAAAGAATTGGGGAAGAAAACCATATGCACCAAGAAATGGTGACTTGCCAGTGGATTCCTGACGGCGATTATTTATAGCAAATATGATGACCACGCCTCTTGGTTTTCAGACACAAAACACCTTAGGTATGTCTCAAGGCAGTGGCGAAGCTAGAAATGACTGGGCCCCACAGCATATTTTTGAATGGGGCCCCCCTCCCCCAGTAATTTTTTTGCAACCCCTTCCTTTCATGCCACCCCCATTCCTGTGGCTACTAAAGATCGCTCTCTCAGACCAGGCCCAGCAGCTGTTCTTACACTGTCTATACTGTTGCTGTATATCATTTCATTGTGTAATACTGTTGAGGGGGCCCTGACAAAATCTTTTAGTCCTCCTCCTCTTGGATGGGCCCCTTTGGGGTTAGGGCCCCAAAGCAGCCGCTTCCCCTGCTTTCCCTATAGTTACGCCACTGTCTCAAGGTTTTGGTTGGTACGCTCAGTCTGTCCATTCGACTGAGGATGGAAAGCTGAGGAAAAGGACAAGTGTACCACCAAACGGGAACAAAAAGCTTTCCAAAACGTAGAAATAAACTGGGTTCCCTGATCCGAGACAACATCGGAAGGGACCCCGTGAAGCTTCACGATTTCACTGATGAATACCTGAGCAAGAGTCTTAGCATTAGGTAGTGCGGGTAACGCAATAAAGTGTACCATTTTGCTAAACCTGTCCACTACTACCAAGATAATTGTTTTACCCGCAGACAAAGGTAAGTCAGTGATGAAATCCATTGACAGATGTGTCCATGGCCTATTGGGGATAACAAGTGGCAATAAAGACCCTGCAGGACGTGTATGAGAGACTTTAGCGCGTGCACAAGTAGACTCAAAATCCATTACATCCTGACGCAACCTTGGCCACCAAAAACGACGAGACAATAGCTCCAAGGTTGCTTTGCTACCTGGGTACCCAGCAAGTGCCGAATTATGATGTTCCTTTAATAATTCGAGACGCAGGTTTAACGGTACAAACTATTTCTCTGAGGGACAAGAGACCGGGGCGTCCCCCTGGGCCTCTAACACCTTCCCCTCCAGAACAGAGTGTACAGCGGAGACAACCAGTCCTCTTTGTAGAATGGGTACCGGATCACCCACATTACCCCCTCCAGGGAAACTACGAGATAATGCGTCTGCCTTGGTATTTTTTGCCCCGGGACGATAGGTGATTAAAAAGTTAAACCTGGTAAAAAAATTTAGACCACCTAGCTTGTCTAGGGGTGAGACGCTTAGCTGATTCGAGGTACAGAAGGTTTTTGTGGTCCGTAATCACAGTGACGGGGTGGATTGCCCCCTCTAAAAAGTGACGCCATTCTTCAAACGCTAGTTTAATAGCTAATAGTTCCCTATTGCCAATATCATAGTTCTTCTCCGCTGCAGATAGTTTTTTAGAAAAGAAAGCACAAGGACGCCATTTGTCAGGAGACGGTCCCTGAGACAGTACAGGCCCCACTCCCACCTCTGACGCATCTACTTCAACAATAAAAGGCTGGGAGACATCAGGTTGGATTAGTACCGGTGCCGAGGTAAACCTCTCTTTTAGAGAGGAGAATGCCATTTTGGCGGCGTCAGACCATATAGAAAAATCAGTCCCCTTCCTAGTCATGTCAGTAAGGGGTTTGACAATCACAGAATAGTTTTTAATGAATTTTCTATAAAAATTGGCAAAACCCAAAAAACGTTGCAGTGCTTTGAGGTTCTCAGGAAGATCCCAATCTAGAATTGCCTGGACTTTCCTAGGATCCATACGGAAACCTGAATCAGATAATAGATATCCCAGGAACTGCCCTCCAGAAAATAACATGAAAGATACTCGTTATGGTGGTCCCCACCCGAAAGTGTAAGTTATGGACAATATGACTAAAGTTTCTCTGAGACAGAGGAGCAGAGTCGATAGCAAAAATGGGATTAGGTCTCTGTAGCGTACTGAGAGACAAACGCATAGTGCGGGCAAACTGGGCATCTATCAAATTTACTCCTGCTCCACTGTCTAGGAAGAAAGAAATAGTCTCTGTCTTAACACCAAAAACAACAACCGCTGGCAACCCAAATTGAGATGTTCGTATGGAGGAAACGTATACTGTGCTGTTCCTTTCATATTGAATTTCTGCACTGTATTATTTCTTGTTTTTACCTATGTTATTTAAATCTATTGTTCTCTGCTGCCATCTGCTGGCCAGAATTTGTATGCTGCACGCTTCGTTCGTTGTCTATAAAGTTTTCTCTGGGCGTGGTTTTAGCAGCCTTGGGCCTGGTCACTTCCTGTAGCCTTTTTTTAGTGCTGCATCCTTTGTGACTGGAGACACACACCTCGGCTTGTGAAGGCATCAGTTTTTGACCAGCAGTTGCCTCAGCAGTTAGCCTCAGAAAAGACATCCACATGACAGCATCTACTGCATTCCTGTATTGCATCACCGTATGTCTGGATCAAATAAAGCCACGTTTGATTGCATCCTCATGTCTACGTCTGGATCCATCTAACCTGAGCATCTGCCGGTCCGGTCTGCTCCACTGCTTGGATACGAAGGTAGGCCAGTCACAAAGTCATTATCAGTTACACCTTCATTCGCCTTCATGTGGGGACAGAACAGTCAAAAACTGCCTTAAAGCCTTATACCCCAGTCAATATCCATCTGAATGTCCAATGCCCGGCTACAGGTTCCCTCAGAGCCCAGTGCCACACTCAGGAACCTCCCCTGCAACAGGCCCACTCCCAGCAAATCTGCCCAGCAACAGTGCACGTCCCATAAGCCTAAGGGGAAGCACGGCGTGTCCGCAGTAGATATACTCTCGCCTGGAAGTCCTCCACTACTCGCCAAGCCACTTTCTACATCCTATATTAACCCTTGCTCGCATGATATAAGAACTGTTCACTCACGCGGGGCCTCCCTCAAACCAAAACCCCGCAATTCACTCAAAACACCTTGGGAAACTCATCGGGGTGCCTCATCTGAGCCGCACTGCAATTTTCAGCCCCCAATTCAAAAGTTCGATTTCTTAAAGAGACAGCGCACCTTAAATCAAAATGTCCGAAAAGGACCTCGTACAGTTCCCCAGTGATGAAATAAAGCAAATGCAACCTGATACTGATCATTATGAAGAGCTGGAGGTAGAACCCACACTTCCAGCAGACCAAGTCACGCGACCAAGGCGCTCTCTCAAACCAACAATAAAGATCACAGAAAATTATCACACCAGGAAAGATGAGCTATGTGACAACCTGGAAGAGCTATGGGAACGAGTTTCCTCCCTCATATCAGGACTTAAGTCCTCCTCAGGCGATGCCACCAGCTTACAAGTTGCCGTCGGGCGGCTGAACGCAGCCCATGAAAGATACAAGAGACTGTCCACAAAGTATATAACCTTTCTAAAAGACTCTAATATTGAAGAAGCCCCGTCAGAATTGTGCAAGGCAGAATCAATAGACAGACAAAGAGACGCCATGGTGCTGGATGCTAAAGATAAAGTGGAACTCCGTATCTCTCATTTGCAAGAAACTAGATCACACAGATCGCATTCATCCAAACATTCCTCGCGGTCCTACAGATCATCATGCTCTAGAAGCTCCACCCTGAGCGAAAGATTACTAGAGGCCCGCATAAATGCAGAGCAATCCAAAGTGAGGCGTTCCTTCACCGAAAAAGAAGTCCTTGCGAGGGCAGAGGCACAGACGGCGGCCAAGAGGGCTGAAGCGGAGGCAGAAGCCAAGAGGGCAGAAGCAGAGGCGGCGGCCAAGAGGGCTGAAGCGGAGGCAGAAGCCAAGAGGGCAGAAGCAGAGGCGGCGGCCAAGAGGGCTGAAGCGGAGGCAGAAGCCAAGAGGGCAGAAGCAGAGGCTCGAATAAAGATCCTTGAATCAGAGAGGGAAGAGGAAATTGCATTAGCAAAAGTAAGACTACTTGAGCAAGCATTGAGCCAAGGCCTTGATTCAGTCTGCTTACCACCAGAGGAGATAGACGATCCAGCTGATCGCACCAGCGACTACATACTGAAACAGTTATCTGCACCACCCCCAGTGTGCAGTACTGTCCAAGCCAACAACACTGAAACCTCCAAGTCAGCTCTACCTGCAGGGCCAGTGACACCCACAGCACCCGAGCAATCCAATAACAGTTGCCCAGACGCGCTCTCTCAAGGGCAGTTATTACAGCAAGATCGCTACCAGGTGTTTCCTGGCCTACCTCCACAGCTCAAGCAGCAGTCATCAGAATCTACAGAGGCTAGACCACAGCTCAACCCTGCAGCAACATCATTCTACCCGAAAGCATCTCACCCTTTCACGCCACGCAGCCTATACGCCCCAGGGGCATCACAAGTTGTCATGGCAACAAGCAGTGAGAAATCAGATATGTCTGAGTTTGCCAGGTTTATGGTGAGCAGAGAGCTAATTAACACCAGTCTTTCAAAATTTGATGACCGTGCGGAGAGCTATAGAGCCTGGAAGGCAACCTTCAAAGCCGCCATCGCCAACCTCAACCTAACTGCAGAGCAGGAGCTTGACCTCTTGATCAACTGGCTGGGCCCAGGCTCCACAAATCGCATCAAGAGCCTTAGAACTGTCTATGTAGGACAAGCAGAAGCAGGTCTCGCTGCAGCCTGGCAGAGACTCGAACGCACCTTTGGCAGTGCAGAAGCAATAGAGAAGGCACTATTCAGGAGACTGCAGAACGTCCCCAAGATCAGTCTCAAGGATGTCCATAAGCTTCAGGATTTAAGTGATTTGCTCATGGAACTGGAGCTTGCCAAAAGAGACCCTCGTCTGTCCGGGCTGTGCTACCTCGATACAGCCCATGGGGTGAACCCAATTGTCGTGAAGTTACCATACAGCCTGCAAGAGAAGTGGGCGGCATCAGTCTCAAGGTACAAAAGAGTGCATGACGTCACTTTTCCCCCATTTATTCATTTCTGTAGATTCATCGATGAACAGTCCCAGATGAGGAATGACCCCAGCCTCGACTTCCTGGAGTTCAATACTACAGCCTCAGTGACACCATCATCAAGGTATGAAAGTATTGTGCATAAACACAGAGACTTTAAGAGCAGCGTGAATGTTAGAAAGACTAACCTACCATCATCTGCAGTACCCACTGGTAGACAGTACACTACCTCATCAGGAGACAAGGCCTTCAATCGTGAATGTCCCATTCATAAAAAACCACACTCACTGAACAAATGCAGAGGATTTAGATCCAAAACAATACAGGAGCGCAGGAAAGTCCTGACCGAGCTTGGGGTATGTTTCAAGTGCTGCGCTTCATTGGAGCACATGGCTAAGGACTGCAAATCCATTATCAAGTGTGAGGAGTGTCATAGTGATAGACATGCCTCAGCTATGCACCCAACTCCACTCACAAGGGATTCACCTGCTGCCGTCACCACCAGTCCTGCTCCAAGTCATGGCGGGGAGCCCCAGAACCACGCTAACACAGCCACTGCTGTTTCCTGCTCATGCTCGGACGTATGTGGGGAGGGCCAGAGTGAGAAATGTTGTGCCCGCATATGCCTAATCAAGGTCTACCCGGAGGGGCTACCAGAAAAGGCAGTAAAAATGTATGCCATCATTGACGACCAAAGCAACCGCTCCCTAGCAGGACCTAAATTCTTTGAAGCCTTTGGAATAAAGGGACCGTCAGAACCCTACATCTTAAACACCTGCTCGGGTCGCATAGAGACTAGCGGCAGGAGGGCACAAGGATTCATCTCTTGTTCCGTCAGTGGAAATACAGAAATACCTCTACCGACGCTGATCGAATGCGATCAAATACCCAACCATAGGGATGAAATTCCTACCCCGGAAGCTGCATTTCACCATCCACACCTAAGGCACCTAGCCAACGTTATCCCACCTATGGACAACAACGCCGAGATTCTACTCCTGCTTGGCAGAGACAATCTAAGGGTACACAAGGTGCGTCAACAGTGTAATGGTCCCGACTATGCACCATACGCCCAGAGACTGGACTTGGGATGGGTAGTCATAAGAAATGTATGCTTGGATCAACCAAAAATCCGCTCATTCAAAACGTACGTGCGTGGAGATGGACGCACAACTTGCATTAAGCCTTGCCCTCATCACTATGAGGTGAAAGAGAAGCCTCCAGACCTCATACAACCACCTGATGACATTCCTCCCTTTGCCGACAACTTGGGAAGATTAGTCTTTCACACAAGCAAGGACGATGATAAAGTAGCTTTGTCAGTAGAGGACAGAGAATTTATCAAGATAATGGACAATGAGTTCCTTAAAGACGAAACCAATCACTGGGTTTCTCCATTACCCTTCCGAGCTACCAGGGTGAGACTCCCGAACAATAGGGAACAAGCTCTGTCTAGATTTAACTCTCTTCAGCGTACCATGAACAGTAAGCCTGAGATGAGAGAACACATCGTTGCCTTTATCGACAAAATATTTCGCAACAACCATGCAGAACCAGCTCCATCCTTAGGGAAGAACGACGAGTGCTGGTACTTGCCTTCATTTGGAGTGTATCACCCACGGAAACCTAATCAAATTAGGGTTGTTTTCGACTCAAGTGCCAAACATCAAGGTGTATCTCTTAATGATGTCCTTCTCACAGGTCCTAATCTGACGAATAACCTAGTTGGAGTGCTGATGAGGTTCAGAAAAGAGCTCGTTGCCATCACCGCCGACATTGAACAGATGTTCCACTGTTTCGTAGTCAGAGAGGACCACCGGAATTTCCTCAGGTTTCTGTGGTACAAGAATAATGACACCAACGCAGAGATGGCAGAATATCGTATGAGGGTACACGTATTTGGAAACAGCCCTTCACCTGCCGTGGCAACTTACGGCCTTCGGCGCACTGCATTAGAGGGAGAATTCGAGTACGGTAAAGACGCCAGAGACTTTGTAGAAAAGGACTTCTACGTAGACGATGGACTCAAATCACTACCCACTGAAGAAGCGGCTATCGATCTGCTCAAAAGGACTCAAAGTATGTTGTACCAAGCTAAACTTAGACTACACAAAATTGCTTCAAACAGCCTGGCCGTTATGAGGGCCTTCGAATCAGGCGATCATGCACCAGGATTCAAGGACATTAACTTGGGACTGGACAGTCCACCTGTGCAGAGGAGCTTGGGCCTCAGATGGGATCTCTCGGCTGACTCCTTCGGTTTTCAGATAAGTTGTGCAGACAAGCCATTCACAAAGCGAGGAGTCCTATCAGTGGTAAACAGCCTATTTGATCCGCTGGGATTTGTAGCGCCCATCACCATACAAGGTCCAGAGTTTCTGCTTGAAGAGGCGGACGAATGTGTACAGGAAGTTTTCAGCATCCAGGACCCGGATAATGATCCAGAAATCCGCGCTGAAGTTAGTGCATTAGTCACTGGAACAAAGCAAACCGCCAGCTTCGGTTGTCAGCGCTTTGAACGTTTCTCCAGCTGGATGAGACTCGTCAGAACTATTGCAAGGTTAGTGCACATTGCAAGATGTTATCATAATACTCACCAAGATAAAGATTGTCATGGTTGGCATGCCTGTCATAAACCCTTCTCTGCTGAGAACATCTCTCATAGTGAGTACCTCATAATACGTCACGTCCAGCAGGAAAATTTCAACATAGAATGGAAGTGCTTGCACAACAAACAGCAGATTCCTTTAAAAAGTCCTCTTGCCAACTTAAATCCAGTTATCGACAGTTTTGGCCTGCTGAGAGTTGGTGGTCGTTTGAATCAAGCCCACCTGGGAATTGCAGAACAAAATCCTCTCATCATTCCCAGCAAACATCATATCACCGTCTTGCTAATCCGACACTACCACGAAAGGGCCGAACACCAAGGCAGGCAAATTACTGAGGGCAAATTACGGTCTGCAGGCCTTTGGATTATAGGTATGAAAAAACGTGTGGCCCAAGTACTGCATGAATGTGTGCACTGTCGTAAAGCAAGAGGAAAACAACTACACCAACAAATGGCCGACTTGCCTGCGGATAGACTATGTACAGAGCCGCCTTTCACCTATGTTGGCCTAGATGTCTTTGGGCCATGGATGGTGTCCACACGCAGAACCCGCGGCGGTCACGCAAACAGTAAGCGTTGGGCTGTAGAGTTGTTGCGATACCAAATTTTTGATTCGGTTTCGATACCATGAAAAAGTATTGCGATACTCGATACCATTCGATACCACACGAAAAAAATAAACAAAAAAAGCCACGTGCATTCCTCATTTTTAAAAATGGCGAATCGCGCAGTTTTTATTTTATTTTTTCTGTTCCGGCATTCACCACCTAGATTTTTTTTTTATATTTTAATAGTTTGGACTTTTCTGACGTGGCGATGTAATATGTTTATTTATATATTTTATATGTGAAATTGGGAAAAGGGGGGTGATTTATACTTCATATTTTAGTGTTTTTTTTTTTTTCACTTTTTATTTAATAACTATTTCCCCCCTTAGGGGCTAGAACCTGGGATCTTTCATCCCTTTTCCTATTCACCCTGATAGATCTCTATCAGGGTGAATAGGACTCCACACTGTCCCTGCTGCTCTGTGCTTTGTGCACACAGCATCAGGGATGTTACCATGGCAACCAGGGCTTCTGTGGCGTCCTGGCTGCCATGGTAACGGATCGGAGCCCCAGGCTTACACAGCTGGGGCTCCGATCAGAAGCTGCCACTGCACCACCAATGAGGGGGAGTGGAGAGGTCCCTGTGGCCACTGCCACCAATGATTTTAATACTGGAGGGTTGAGAGGGGCCGGCGCACTGTGCCACCAATGATTTTAATGGGATGGGGGGATTGAGGGGGGGGGCACACTGCACCACCAATGATTTTACCCCTTTATACAGGAGGCGGGTACTAGCAGATCAGCGGCAGTTAACTGCCGCTGATCGCAGCTCCCTGTCAGGGGCAGGGTGCCGGCAATGCGATTCTGCTGCCGGCACCCGCCTCCTGTATGTGTTAAAGACTGACTACTGTATATGAGTCCAGACTTTCACTATTAGGCCACACAGAGCGGCGCCCAGCGATGTCTCAGCACTCACCATTTAGTCCTGGGCGCCGCTCCGTTCGCCCGCAGTGCCCCATTACTGTCTCCTCTCCTGCTCCACATGCTGCTGATTACTATCGGAGCGATGGGAGGAGACATCAGCTTCACTAGTGGGCGTTCCTTCTCCCTGGCTGTAGCGCTGTCCAATCGCAGCGCAGGGAAAAGGAACGCCCACTAGTGAAGCTGATGTCTCCTCCCATCGCTCCGATAGTAATCCTATCATTGGTGGCGCAGTGCGCCCGCCCCTCCTCCGCCCCTCTCTTCTCATTGCCGCCCCTCCTCCACCCCCTCTCTTCTCATTGCCGCCCCTCCTCCGCCCCTCTCTTCTCATTGGTGGCAGCGGCAGCAGCACAGGGGGAGGGAGGACAGCTTCCTTCTCCCCGTGCTGCTGAGAGAGAACATGAGCGCGCCGATAGCAGCGCGCTCATGTTCAGAGATACTAGACTGCGCAGAAGCGCAGCCCAGTATCGAAAAAACGGAAATCCCGGTATCGTATCGATACCGGGACAAAAGTATCGATTGGGTATCGAAATTTCGATACCCGCAACAACCCTATTGGGCTGTACTATTTACTTGCATGAGCGTGCGAGCAGTTCACATAGAGGTGATAGAATCTATGGACACATCCAGCCTTATCAATGCCTTAAGACGGTTCTTCGCAATCAGAGGACCAGTTAAACAATTGAGGTCTGACCAGGGAAGCAACTTCATCGGAGCTTGTAGAGAACTTAACATCGACACCAAGTCCATTCAAGATCAGTTGGCGGAAAAAGGTTGCACCTGGATTTTCAATCCTCCTCATAGTTCCCACATGGGGGGCTCCTGGGAGAGAATGATCGGCATCTCACGCAACATCTTAAATTCTATGCTGATGGATGTAAACTCGTCAAGACTCACACATGAGACTCTAGTCACCCTTCTTGCCGAAGTTTCGGCTATTATCAACTCAAGACCCCTTGTGCCAGTGTCTATGGATCCTGAAACACCTGCCATACTGACTCCGGCTATTCTACTTACCCAAAAGACTGAGAGTACGCTAACACCTAGTGGAGAATTTACTCATGCTAACATCTACCAAAAACACTGGAAACGTGTACAATATCTAGCAGATTACTTCTGGAACAGGTGGCGAAAGGAGTACCTCAATATTCTTCAAGGAAGAAGAAAATGGCAACACAACAAACCAAACTTGAAGGAAGGGGACCTTGTATTGATGAAAGAGCAACAAACCGAAAGGATTGACTGGCCTATCGGACTAATTTCAAAGGTTTTCCCTAGCAAGGATGGCAAGGTCCGGAAGGTGGAGTTGAAGATCTTCAGGAAAGGCGAGCTTAAAACGTTCTCAAGACCAATCAACGAACTCATTTTAATATTACCCGTCGAGAACGTCCCTGCAGGGTGAACAGGACTAATCTATGTTTGCATTCTAACATGTTTTTCTTTTACAGGTTGTTTATATTTTATGGACATTCGTCATAGTGAAATCCCCAAAGTGAATTTCAGACGGGGAGTGTGCTGTTCCTTTCATATTGAATTTCTGCACTGTATTATTTCTTGTTTTTACCTATGTTATTTAAATCTATTGTTCTCTGCTGCCATCTGCTGGCCGGAATTTGTATGCTGCACGCTTCGTTCGTTGTCTATAAAGTTTTCTCTGGGCGTGGTTTTAGCAGCCTTGGGCCTGGTCACTTCCTGTAGCCTTTTTTTAGTGCTGCATCCTTTGTGACTGGAGACACACACCTCGGCTTGTGAAGGCATCAGTTTTTGACCAGCAGTTGCCTCAGCAGTTAGCCTCAGAAAAGACATCCACATGACAGCATCTACTGCATTCCTGTATTGCATCACCGTATGTCTGGATCAAATAAAGCCACGTTTGATTGCATCCTCATGTCTACGTCTGGATCCATCTAACCTGAGCATCTGCCGGTCCGGTCTGCTCCACTGCTTGGATACGAAGGTAGGCCAGTCACAAAGTCATTATCAGTTACACCTTCATTCGCCTTCATGTGGGGACAGAACATATACCCCCCGGCTGACATCCTCCACACAGCCTGGGGTTAGTAGTTTTCCGACGGTCTTTTGTTTGAGTATGGAAGGACAGACATTAATGAAATGACCCCTCCCCCCACAGAAAAAACAAACCCCACGCCTACGGCGAGCCTCCGGAGGACGGACCTGACGAGTAGTTTCTACTAGCTGCATAGGCTCGTCTAGGTCCGTACAGACTAGCTGCTGCTTGGGAGGGGTTACTAATTGCTCAGGATCTTTCAATCTGTCCCTAAGACGTCTATTCTGATAGAAAGGGACATAACAGCATCAAGGGAAAAGGGGGTCTCATACAGCGCAAGCGCATCCTTAACCCTTTCGGATAACCCTGAGCAAAACTGACTCCTGAGAGCCGGATCGTTCCACTGAGTATCCGTAGCCCACCTACGGAACTCTGAGCAATACTCCTCTGCTGTCCGCTCTCCCTGTAGGAGTCTCCGTAATTTAGATTCAGCCAGGGCGACTCAGTCAGGGTCATCATATATGAGACCCAAAGCCCAAAAAAATTCCTCCACGGACCGGAGAGCTGGAGAATCAGGTGGGTAAAGAGAACGCCCAGGATTGCGGGTCCCCCTGAAGCAGGGAAATAACAATCCCCACCCGCTGTTCTTCATTACCAGAGGAGTAGGGGAGCAGCCTAAAATATAACTTACAGGCCTCACGGAATGTCACAAATTTGTCCCTTCCCCCAGAAAATCGGTCAGGAAGAACAACCTTGGGTTCTGGAGCAACCTGGTTACCCATAGCAACTGCAGGGCTTGCGGTCTGCTGCAATTGCTGCTGTTGCTGGAGGACCGACGCCTTCAATCCTGCCACCTCCAAAGACAGGCCTTGAAATTGCTTTGTCAAAGCGGCAATAGGATCCATGCTGGATTCTAAATAGGCAGAAGAGAAAAGGGCCAGATATAATATCACGACCGGCGTGCCGATCACATACGTGACACAAAGGGAGGGAAAAGGAAGGCCCTGTCCAAGGGAGAGGGAAAGATGGTGACCCCTAACTCACCTTGAGGCTGGCACTTGACTGCCCTGACGTCCCTAGACGGGTTTCTCACCCGTACGCCGTTCACGTGCCTAAACCCTGGCTTTCCCTAAGATGAGCCCTACGTAGTGAATAGGGTGGTGGGAACACTAGTCCGCACCACTAACACTAAAGGGAAACACTAGGGAGAGGACAGACGAGAGGACAGACAATACTGACAAAACAAATAGTCCCAGGTGGGCGACAACAAACAACCAACAGGGATCCGGAGGGTAATGCTCTGGTACAACAACCAGGGATAACAGCAACTCAGCTCTAGTGGGTCAGTATAGAAGTCCAGGCAGGAAGCTCTATATCTGGCAACTAGAGAAGTGGGAGAGGGGAATATAAGGAGGTTGGGAGTGCCAGACAAGAAACAGCTGAGGAGAAGAAGCTACGGGTCCCTGAGTGAGACAAAAGGATTGCAAGGCAAACACAGAAAGCTACCATTAAGTAACAGCGCTATCTTTAGACATAGAGCGTGCAGCCACCCGCTGCGACTTCCAGACCCCGGGTATAACGGAGTCAGACATGGCTCTTGACACCCTCGTGACACTGGCAATGGGTTTGAGGTCAATCGCATCAGTGAAGTCTTTTGATTTTATAATGTCTCGGACTTGTCAGGCCAACATAGATTTTTGGGCATGGGCAAGTAGCATGGTAAATTACCCCCTTGGTGGTGCAGGATATACAGTGAGTGATTTTATATGTTTTGGGCTGCATAGAGTTGGTAAACTCGGTAGTCCTCAAAATGTTATCACAGGCCACACACTTCCCACAGGGGGAGCAGCCCCATTTTGTCTCCATAGAGACAAAAATTGTGCTCTGCAATTGGGGAGCATAATAGGATCTAACTAAATGGTCTCCCAAATTCTTTGCTCTCCTAGCCACTACAGATGGATATGGTGGCAGGTTCTTATCCAAAATCGAGTCTGCCTCTAATGCCACCAGATGTAAGGCAGCTATCCTATAAGTCAATGTTCAACTCTTAAAATAAGCCTTGAGACATGACTTGGACATTAAATAAGCCAGCACCTCATCTGCAGACAGCTGTTTCAGGGTGATTGCCCCTCATCAGTGCAGAGCAGAGAGTACTGGCTTAACTGGGTGAGAGGCCTAGTGTCCGGGTAAGGGGTACTAACTCTCCTTAGGGAGTGAGAACGTTAATTAGTGTGAGGAGACTTATGTGAGTGAGTATGACACGCACATGACATGCTTCGCTCTTAGGCCCCTTGCAGACAAGCGTGTCCAGATTAGGTACAGATACGTTACGGATGCGTTCAGTGAAAACTGTGCAATTTCACAAGCAAGTCCATTCAGCTTTGTTTACGATCACGTTCAGTTGTTCAGTTTTTATTGTGCGGGTGCAAATTAATGCGTTTTGCACACGCGTGATAAAAAACTGAATATTTATAAACTACATCTTTTAGCAACCATCCGTGAAAAATGCATTGCATCTGCACTTGCTTGCAGATGCGATGCGATTTTCACACAGCCCCATTCACTTCTATGGGGCCAGCATTGCGTGAAAATCGCAGAATATAGAACACACAAGTGATGCGTAAAAACCAACGCTCATGTACACAGACCCATTGAAATGAATGGGTCCGGATTGCGTGCGGGTTTGCACCCTTGCGGACTACTCGCTCGTGTGAAAGGCGCCTTAGAATCACTGCCCACTTCACTTATTTTGTCAGTTACGGGGCCAAAACTGACCAAATAACTCAAGTGTGAACTCAGCCTTACAGGTCAATGTTAGCGCCAGGTATAAAGAACCGTGAGGAGGCCCAAAATCCTACTGTAGTGCGAAAGAGTGCACTCCTTTTACACTGTCGTTGGCTGATTCCACATAGATGTCTACAGAACCTGTTCTATTAAACACTTAAACAAGTAGAGCCCCCCGACAGAGTGGAGAGGGTGTCAGCAGTAAGTGTGTGTTGACGTCAGTGATTATTTTGCCCTTCCTCTGATCCGTCAGAAAAATAACCCCCCAAAATGGATCCTGTCTGTTGAGCATCCGCCTTCACTCAGGCAGGATTTGGTCAGTAATCCATCAGTATTGCTAAAGCCCAAAAAAAACAGGAGTGGATCTAAAACAGAGATGATACTTGAATGGAATATGTGCATGTCTTCTGTGTTTTGTACCCACTCCTGCTTTTGGCTACCAAATCATAAGCCAATTCTGATGGGACCATGTCACGGATCAGCGGATGTGAACCCACTGTGCTACTGACTGGCTGTACCTTGGAGGGGTCTGACTAAGCAACTACCTGGTCTTCTCTAGAGCCTCTGATAGTGAGTATAGACTTGGGCCATTAGGGTAGTTCCCAGGTGCCACTCCAGAGCAGTCCCAGAGTCAGTAGCAGCTGGTCCAGGCAGACCAGAAGATACCTGAGATAGGTACCAGCAGTACAGGCGTGGAAGACAGGCAGGGTCGTTAACAGGATCAAAAACCAAGAACCGAAGGATGAGGCAGAGGCGTAGTCAGACAGGAAGAAGGTAAGGGCAGGTGGCACATGTATAGGTCAGGCAATCCAGGTCGGCAACGGGAGAGACAAAGCAAGCAGGCAGGGATCAGACGATAAGCAGAGTCGAGGGACGAAGTATAGGTCAGGAACACAAGTGGTTATCAAGCTCTTTAGACTAGGACCTTGACCCTCAGGCATCTGGGAAAAGGGCTGAGCCCCTTAAGTATGTGTAGAAGAGCCAGGGTTGGTCAACGAGGTCACCTGACCCAACCCAGCCCTGTAGCTGGCCAGCTAAGTCCTGTCCTAGGTTGCTAATATAGCTTATATGTTTATACAGCTAAACCTGCAAATAACCTTAATACAGTTCCTATGTTTGTGTGTTAAAGACAAAAGCAATGTTATTTACAGTGACTTCATGTTTGGATGTCATAAAACTGTTATATATATTGTGTTCACAGAAGCAGAAAATATAATATGCCTTTAAGATTCATTATATAATGTAAGGTAAGCTCAATGACACAGCAGAAACAACAGAAAGCATAGAGTTAAACTGCTGCTGCTGGGCAGGAGTCTTGACCAATCACAGCCAGCCTCACACACAGCAAGAGTTTTGACCAATCACAGCCTGTGTGGGAAATTCCCCTAGCAGGAGCTGCTAGAATCATTACACCAGAGGAGAGAAGCTGAACAGACATTCACTCCACTAAGAGTTGTGTTTTATAGAAGCAGAGAGGCCAAAATAGGTATTTAAAACAGTTATATAATGTTCCTACTGTTAATATAGTGATTAAAACTGTATACTGAGCCAGTTATATGTGTGTTTACTTACAGTGCCACCAATTGCAAACTACAAATACCATACAAGCAATTACAAACTACAAATTCAATTGCAAATACCATACAATTGCAAACTACAAAATTCACAATCAAAATTCTAATTTCATATTGCAATCCAAATTGCATACAACCATACCAGATCATGCTTAACCAATCTGCAAGTAGTTACTGCTAACTGCATACTGCAAATTGCGACCAAATTCAGCAAGTAAACTATTAGTTAGACCTCAGATATGCCTCTCAGAGAGATCATAAAGTGCTTAAATAACTTAAAGTGAGAGTACAGATACTGAAGAGAGAAATATATCCACCAATGAAAAGATTGAACAGTTGAACCACCATCTTATGCATACCACCATTTTGTGATACTTTATTCAACACGTGTTTTGTACATGAACTATCTGCTGCGGAGGCGGCAGTGTTATATGAAGAAAAGTTAAAGTTAATAAAGAAGTTATTTCAAGCATTTGGAGTGCTCTTTAAACCTACTGTTTCCATAGAACGGCGCTAGAGGAATTACAGAGTAATAGACAGTCTGGTTAGACTAAAAGTCAGAGCTATCAAAATTCTTCTAATGCCACAGCGCAAAAGGCACTTCATAGTGCTGCGCCTGCCACAGGGGAACTATTACCCTCAGAGGGAGAAGCGATAGCGCTCCTTAACTTGCACAGTAAAGAGAGCATTAGAGCAGCGGAGTACCAGCATATACCGCTGCGCAGCAACTGTTCCCTGAGTGAGCAAGCAAAGACACCTCAGCAGAGCTACCATAGAGGCCATAGAATGTGTGCATTAGTCAAACTGCAGCTGACTCTTAAAGTGGCAGAACGGCAAAGGCAAAATAGTCAGAGAAAGATCGCCAACCCTCCTGCGATCCCTAGAGAGAGAAAGAGACGCATGGTGGGAGGCCAAAGTCCAGAGCTAGAGTGCCAGCACCGCTATCCACGGAGAGACCACGTACTGCAGCCAGCTAGTTTCCTGCCACTAGGCCCAAAGCCTACAGCAGCGTATCCAAGCCAGCGCATCGCAAGTCTGCACAGAGCATCATAAGTCTGCACAGAGCATTGCAAGTCAGCGCAGAGCATCGCATTATATCAAGAAAACACATGTCTCCTTTAAGATTGGCATTTGTTCCTGCTCTTCAGAATGCCTGCATCTATTGCTGTTACATTTAAAGTGAAAGTAATTTATTTCTGCATTTGTCAATATTGCATTTAAAGTGAAAGGTCCTTTAGAGGGTTTCTATCATCAGAAATTCTGTTATGTAGCTGACTGCGATGTGCTAATGTCAGCAGTACATAACAGTGTTCTTTATACTTTTGTCCCTGCCGCCATTCTCCTAAAAAGCACACTTTTAAAATATGCTAATGAGCAGTGAGTGAAGGACGCGCTCCTGGTGCCAGCTTCCTCACTGTGATGTAGTCGGCGCAGGCACAGTGAGGAAACCGGCACCAGGAGCGCATCCTTGATTCACTGCGCCTGCGCCGAATACAGAAGTGGACGGCACAGGCGCAGGATTTCTTCAGCAATCCAGCTAACTCGGACGTCACTCAAGAGGAGCGGGGCAGGCTAAACGGAGGACCTGGGCGGTATAAATGGTTAGTAGACCGAGCCGCTACGTGCTGAATCAAGGCCCTCATAGCACCTAGAGGCTCATTAGCATATTTTAAAAGTGTGTTTTTTAGCAGAACGGCGACAGGGACAAAAGTATAAAGAACACTGTTATGTACTGCTGACATTAGCACATCGCTAATGTCAGCCAGCTACATAACAGAATTTCTGATGATAGAAACCCTTTAATATTCGTATTGATT